>NC_035434.2:163161905-163284405 GCF_002127325.2 Helianthus annuus | reverse complement strand
ATCACCCTGTTAAGAACATCTGGACATTCCTGCCATTCCTTAACCTTAGTGTCAGACTCGGGCTGTTGATACGTGGTCAAAAACCGGTGTTCGTAAATGTTTAAGTAAATGTTATTACGTGGTTTTTAATCTCGAATAGACTACTTTTAATGGGATTTGTGTTTTTCAGGTCTTACGGAGATTAAGGAGCTATTTGGGAGCTTTACAGAGCACTGGGAGCGAACGGGATCAACCGGGAATGTGAAATGAACAAAAACGGGTTAATCTCTAAGATTGGATGTGTTTTGGGGAATGTTAATGGATTTAAAATGAACATATTGGAAGATATCCTGATAGAGAGCTGAATTACGAGTACGTGGGCGAAAACGGTGAGTAAAACGGAGCTATAACGAAGAAGTTATGAAGAAAACAGTTTCGCGATAGCAGGAACTAGGCAGCGTCGGTGACGCATGGGGGCGTCGGCGACGCCCTCCAGAACCCCCCGTCAGCAAAAAAATGTTCGTAGGCAGTGGATTAGCGCGTCGGACGAACTTGGAACATCCAGGGGCCGTCGGGATGCCCTAAATGGGGTCGGCGACGCCCCCTAGTTTCTGCTATTGCGAAATTTGAGTTTCTTGGTTTTTAGGACGACTTAAAACCATCTTCGACCAAGTTTTCGGGGGTTACGAGTTGTGAATGATAAAAACACCTCTTGGGAACCATTATTGGGGATCTAACTCATCCTCTTCTATAAGTGCAGCTCCTACTGGGTAACTGAGATTTATCAGTTCTTGTCTACGTTCAACAAAGTCAAAGCCAAGTCAAGAATTCGAAAGCTTTATCAGTTCCGAGTTTATGATGTTAAACTCGGAATATGTTGACTATTATTGTTGTCCGAATTATTTGTTTTGTATCCCAGACAATATGTTTTGTCCGGGTTTAGTCCCTAGTCTATATATACGTGTGTTGTATATGGTAGATTCGGGCAACCCTTTTTAGAGCTTGGTGCATCTCTCACAAATCCCAACCATTCTCCATCAGTGTGTGAATTCTAGAGAGAGAGGGAGACCATGTGTTAGCAAGAGAAAGCTCGGTTTAGATCGTTGTGATCTAAACCAGCTTGTAGATGATGTATACTCTTTTGGTATGTAATCTGTGATGACTGATTCGTTAATAAAGAGATTCAACTTCTACATCTTTCTATCTTTGGTGTTTATGATTGTTCTTCATGTCTTGAATCAAGTCCAGTGTTTGTTGTTCGTCATCGATCCGGTGCTTTAACAGTGGTATCAGAGCATGGTTACCAATTGGGAGTGGTCTAACCGCCTTCCGAATCACCATTGCTCTTGATTTGATGCTTACTTCGGCCAAACATCTTGAAGACGTGAAGATTCTGCAGAAAACTTGAAGAAAGTGAAGTTGTTTGTCGGCTATGATGGTTTTTCTTGGTTTCCAAGTTGTTGCAGTTCTAGGGTCTTGATCTGAAAAAGGCTATGTCCAGATTTATGTAAGTGTTATACCTGTCCGAGTTAATCTATCAACATCCAGTCAGAGTTTTCCTTCAGTGTTTGTGCTTCAGGATTATTGTTGGACTTGTGTACACTTGTGAGATATCCTGAAGAAGGTTTCCACTTGTCCGGATCAACTTAGTGGTCAGGGTTTACATTTTAAAAGGTCAGAGTTTACATCTTCAGGGTTTACTTTTTAAGAGTTCAGGGTTTACAAGCTTAAGTGCATTCAGAGTTAAGCTCTAGGCTTTCCGAGGTTCAAACTATTAGTCCGAGTTTATTTTCATTAAATCATCCCGTCCAAGTTTGAGTTCTATTCAGAGTTTATTGAGTTCGTCGGAGTTTTAAAGTTGTTCTAGTTCTTGATCATTATCCAAGTTTTTTTTTAATTAAATTGGTGTGTCCAGTTTAAATTTCTAAGAAAATACAGTTCAGAGTTTCCAAAATAAATAAATTTAAGTTCCGGGTTTTGTATGATGTTTATGATTTTTTCTCGGTCCGGGTTTATGTTTTCAAATCCAAATATGATTTCAGCGAATTACTGTCAGGGTTTCTTTAAGTTTCCAAGAATTACTGATTCTTCAAAGTTACTATTCAGGTTTTCAAGACCGTCCAGGTTTGAATGTTAGTGTTTGGGTCGTTTTCCGAATTTCAGTATATTCGGGTTTCCCTATTTATCACTATCTGATAAATATTCACTATCATTTTGTTCCGGGTTTCGAGAAACTCAGATATCTGCAGTCTAAACATTCAGTTCCGGGTTTAATCAGTTTTAGGGTTTAAGTATCAAAGATTTCAGATCCATCCGATTTCAATTAACAGATCCATCAAGGTTTTTAAGCTATAACTTTTTAAAGTTTTTCTGATTTCTTCAAGTTCTCAAACAGATCCGGATTTTTCCATTTACCTCTCTCCTAGTTTCGAAAAATATGTTGTTGTCCGAGTATTATTTTGTATAAAAGGAAGAGTTGGGATTTATTATCTCCCTTATTCAAAACAAAGACTCCAAGAAAACCAAGTAAACAAATAACTTTCTTGTCTCTCTCAACCCTTAGTTATTTCAAATCTCTGTGATTTGATCTTATACTTGTGATAGGACATAGATTCTTACTCTCCAATCAAGGTTCCATCGATCAATTGACGTCCGGGTTTCTGAGTTATCACATGTGTTTCCGGGTTTCTGTTTCAAACGGTTGTTCAGGGTTTTGAACTTTAAACATCAGGGTTTGAACAAAGTCTGATTGATAAACTGTTCAGTGTTAATCTCAGAGTTTTTGGGTTTCGAAACATCAACTCGAAACATCTACAGTTTCTGGCTTTAGAAACATTAACTCGAAACATTTATGTTCAGATTATGTTCAGGGTTTCCATTTATGTTCAGGATTTCCAGGTTTTTGAGTTTAAAACTATTGGTTCCGAGTTTTTCACTCGGTTATTGGTTAATGTTTGTTCCGGGTTTAATGATTCAACAAACAGTTAGTCCAGGTTTTAACGCGAAGTGATTCCAGGGTTTTATTGTGTATAAAAGGGCTTAGTGCATCACAGTTCTCCGAGGTTATTGATTAAACAAGGGTTTATAGTAAAATCAATTGTTGTCTGTTTTACAAGAGCTTTCCGGATTTATCATTGAGTTTATAATTACTTCCGGGTTTCCCCTTCATTTTAAGCAATCCGGATTTGGATTTTGTTTCTGAACTTAAGTGTTAGCAATTCACTGTTAAGGGTTGGCCTGGTTCCGGCTTTATTGGATTTGTTCTTCGGGTTTTAGGTGTTCTCCGGATTGTGAGGATGAGGAGCAAAAAGAAAAAAATTCAAGGCATGAAAATGTCAAAAATCCATTTTTCGTAAATGATGGATTTTGATAAGTTTGATAAGTAGAGTGTTTGGGAAAATTTTGGTAACGAAATTTTTTCATGAATTTTCGTTCGGTAATGGGGGTCCATGGTTATTTACAGGATTCTCAGTGTTGGAATGTGGTTCTTACTAGAGATTCGTGTAACAAGTGGAGACTATTATCAAGCATTAGAGGTGAATAAAATAAGACTTGATTGGACTTTGACAGTTTACAAATAAATAGGGGGTAAAATTTCCTATTTTCTTCGTAAATCTAAAGCTTGTGCGAGAAATAGCTCGTGTGTGATGAAGTTTTGTCACGTGTGTTTATGTTATTAATCAAGTATTGATGTGATTAAGTTGATTTCTCGGTTGATGACTAGTTAAAGATTGAGTCTTATTAAGTTGCTGTTTAGAGTGGGGAAGATTAGTTTCTTGGTCCCTCTTCAGTAGAGAAGATTAGTTTCTTGGTCCCTCTTCCAAGACGGTTGCTAGTCAGTTCTCCAAATAATATGGTGCTTCTTGTTAAGGGGAAGATCAGAGATGAAAGCCATCGGGCATTCAGTGGATTCGTGAAGATAGGAGATTGATTCATGAAGATTCATGATGAGATGAGATCATACATGAAGGGTTGCAGATTTTGATCAAGATGGTGGATGTACTTTTAAAAAATTCAGTTTGTTATTAACTTATCAAACTGAGCTTCATATCTTTGAGGAATTTGAAGTGTTCAAGGTTGGGCATTGGAAATCCAATGTTTCTTTCTGCTGCCGGTTAGGTTTGAAGATTAATGTATCGAGCGATATTCTTACATGTGGTTGTAGGTCGGTTCATGTTAACTTGAATCGGGAGTAGATTGAGGGGAGGATCTACAGTCCTTGATGTTGGATTCTTCGGGTTTCTCAAAGCGGCCTTAAGTGATCATCAGCAAGTCTTTTATTAGAAAGCTTGAAGATCGTTGTGCTCTACCGGAAAGATCAAGTCTCAGCCAAAGTTGAAAGCATGCATGATATCATCAGTCAAGGGGGAGTCTGTAAGTGCAGTATCCGGTGACTGAATATATCGGTGTCAGACAGAACTGATAGCAACAGTTAAGGGGGAGTCTATAAGTGCAGTTCCTGCCGGGTAACTGAGATTTATCAGTTCTTGTCTACGGTCAATAATGTCAAAGCCAAGTCAAGAATTCGAAAGCTTTATCAGTTCCAAGTTTATGATGTTAAACTCGGAATATGTTGATTATTATTGTTGTCCGAATTATTTGTTTTGTATCCTGGACAATATGTTTTGTCCGGGTTTAGTCCCTAGTCTATATATATGTGTGTTGTATAGGGTAGATTAGGGCAACCCTTTTTAGAGCTTGGTGCATCTCTCACAAATCCCAATCATTCTCCATCAGTGTGTGGATTCTAGAGAGAGAGGGATACTATATGTTAGTGAGAGAAAGCTCGATTTAGATCTTTGTGATCTAAACCAGCTTGTAGATGATGTATACTCTTTTGGTATGTAATCTGTGATGAATGATTCGGTAATAAAAAGATTCATCTTCTACATCTTTCTATCTTTGGTGTTTATGATTGTTCTTCATGTCTTGGATCAAGTGCAATGTCTGTTGTTCGTCATCGATCCGGTGCTTTAACATCTTCACATCTAACACATTCCCCATCACCTAATTCATCCCTAACCTTCACCTCTAACCTAAAACCTAACTGTTCTCCATCATCTCTAACCTAATCGATTCCACCATCATCTTCATCTTTCCACCTTCACCTTCAAACCCTAACCTCCATAATTCCTCCAAGACTCAAAGATCATGGTGTAGTGCTCTTGTTCGTCGTTCATTGATCGCGTTCTTTCAACCATGAACGACTAGTCTCTTCGGTTTTACCCCGATGTAGATTTTTGTAAGATTTTCTAGGGTTTATGCATTTGTATTTTGATTTGATTTTGTGAAAAATCGTTTAGCATTTGAAACCTTTGATAATTGTCTTGCATTTGTTTTGAATTCGTAAATTGTCGAAAGATGATAAAGTTATGACTTTGTGAAATGGTTATGTGCAATTTTGCCTTATCTTAGGTTAGGATTTACATGTCCGAGGTAATGAAGTGCATTGTGGTCCGTTGTCTATGACGTAGAGAGCAATTGGCACCTAAGTTTCATGATAGCAATCCGTTAATCACTATATGTAATTGAATCAAGTTAAAACATGTAGGAACCATAGGTCTTACATTTATCGAACCGGATGTGATCCGTATTCTAATTTCTTGTTTCAACTTTTTAGTTTAGTTTACAATCTTAGTTAATCAAACATTGTTTTAAGAATAACATCAATTTGTCGATTCACTCCGAATTATTTTCAAAACCAAATAAATTTATAAAAATTAGCAAGCTTCATAATCGCATTGTACATTTTTCTAGATAGTCTAACTAATCGAACATGTCATGCGATACTGACCACATGCTCTTCATGGATACAAACCCTAGCTACCTAGGTTTAATTGGGTTTTTTACCGATTGGGACGACACAGTCACGTCATCTGTCTAGACCAATTCCACACAAATCCACCATTTCCTTGGTTCGCATTCATTCTATCTGCAACCCTGCATATTTTAGACAATTCCAAACAGAAAAAATGTGGCCATCTTTCCATGAAAGGCATATCGCCCATCCAGGTGTCTAACTAAAATCGAATCTCCTCCTTGTGCCCTACCTTACGCAAGATCAGACGGTTTAAACCCTTCCCGTTTAATTTCATATTAGATATCGAATTCACGATATTTTTCCAACATCCCGCAATGTTTCCATTAATCGGGAGGAAATTCCTTTCATTGATTTTACCATGGCAAGCTTCCACCACCTTCCTACATAGATTTTGTTTTTCAACCATGTACCTCCACCCCCACTTAGAAAGAAGAGCCACATTAACCTCTTTAAGTCTGTTGAGACCCAACCCCCTTGTAACTTAGGCCACGTGACCCAATCCCAAGCCACCCAGTTCATTTTGTTATTATCACTAGAACCCGCCCAAAGTAATTTTCTCATTTTAGCTTCAAGAATCTTAATTATGCCAACTGGGACTTTGTATAAAGAGAAGTAATAGATATGGAGACTTTCTAGCACTGATTTAATTAGGATAAGCCCCCCATATCGAGATAGTTTAAGCTTTCCAGTCCGACAATATTTTATCAAAAACCTCAATAATCGGAGTCCAATTATTAATTCTATTCATATTAGCCCCCACTATAATCCCTAAGTAGGTTAGCGGGATATTATTAGAATTACACCCTACCACTTTAGTCATTTCCCTGATATCACATTCTTCCACTCCCAACCCATATAAGTTAGATTTATGAAGGTTAATTTTTAAACCAGAACACAAATAAAAAATTCTCCGACATCTAGCCACGTTCAACACATTAATCCTATCCCATTCCCCCATCAATAGAGCATCATCAACATAAAACGGACGGATGAGAGATTTTCGGGCCATTATTAGGAGTTTGAATTCCTTTAAAGAACTCTTATATCCCAACTTTGCAAAAAATACTAGACAGAGCTTCCATAACCAAAAGGAACAGAAATAGCGACAACGGGTCTCCTTGTCTAACACCTTTGGAGAAACTAAATTCAAAAGTAGGAGACCCATTCATTAGCACCAAGGACCTAGCCTAAGCTAGAACCCCTTCAACCCATTTACACCATAAACTAGGAAAACCCATTTGACCCATGATGTCCAAAAGAAACTTCCAATAACGTTATCATAAGCCTTTTCAAAATCAATTTTTAGAAGGAAAGCCTTTTTTTCTTCTTTTTAATCCAAGGGATAAGTTCACTTAACATTAAAGGGCTATCAAAGGTATACCTTCCTTTAAGGAATGCCGTCTGATTTTCCGAAATGATGTCCCCGATCACTTTTTTTAAGGAAAATAACAAAGATAGACCAAAGCTTACTTGCCACATTAATATAAAGCGTTTGTCTGGGGAGGAAGCGGCGTCCCTGACGGTCCCTATCAGGAGTGAAGAGATTAAGATTGCAGTGTTCGAGTGTGGGGCTGACAAAGCTCCTGGGACAGATGGTTTAACTTCAAATTCATCAAAAGGTATTGGAACTTATTTGAGAATGATTTTTTCTAACTTGTTAGCTTCCTTTTACAGTAAAGGTTCGATTTCGGAGGGATGTAGCTCGTCATTCATTACTCTTATCCCGAAAAACAAGGATCCGATGGGGTCCCTTTCGGGAGTGAAGAGATTAAAATTGCGGTGTTCGAGTGTGGGGCTGACAAAGCTCCTGGGACAGACATTTTTTAAACTTCAAATTCATCAAAAGGTATTGGAACTTATTTGAGAATGATTTTTTCTAACTTATTAGCTTCCTTTTACAATAAAGGTTTGATTTTGGAGGGATGTAGCTCGTCATTCATTACTCTTATCCCGAAAAACAAGGATCTGATGGGGCTAAAAGACTATAGACCGATCAATCTAATTGGGGTGATAAGCAAAACTATATCCAAGATTCTTGCAAATCGGCTAAAGAACGTCGCTTCCTCTTCCGAAAAGTTAGTGAATGATACTTTATTCGAGTTGATTTTTAAACATAATTGAAATATGATTCTTAGATTGATTGCTATAAGTGTTTAGTTCATGAAGTAAAGAGAAGACAAATAATTAAAACTTAAAGAAGTAAAAGATGTACTTTTTGACATTTTTAGGCGTGTTGGGATTTCTGCTAAGAAAGAGGCACCCGTGAATTTCTTAAGTGACCCATTGGAATGAAGATTTACTCTTAGACCGGCCGACATTTTGTTCTTCGGATGGATAGGAGGAAAACACGCGTGTGTGGATCTTATAGGGGTCCCCCCCCTATGGACTTAGAGGGTAATGCTTTCACGGTGGGTCAGGCTGATTCGGGAAAAATGATCAACACGAGAAAGTGTGCCTTGACAACCAACACGTGTTTATTCCATTTGCTTTTGATACATTTAGCTTCCTTGCACTAGAGGCTGTGGACCTATTTCATTAAGTTCATAGGGTCATGCATAGTAATATTATGACCTCGAGATCTATGGATATAGTTTTTAAAAGTCTTGGTTTTACTATTCAAAAAGGGGTAGTGGCGCAGCTTGTTGTCTGTTTACCTTCTATCTTGATGTAATTTCCGGTGGAAATATAATAGCAGTAGCAGTAGTACTAGTAAGTATAACCTGACATAATCAAAATACTAGCAAGCTACATATATTGGTTAACAAACTAGTCAAATTTGGAATTTTTAAAGGCCGGTTTTCTATATATTTCTCTTTATTCACTTTTTTGTTTCTAAAATTTTCTTTTATCCTCTTAATATTTTTTTATTGGACAAATTTGTTATTAGTGTTATAAAAAAAACGTGTACTAAATAGGAAGACTTGTTTAACAGAAAAAATAAACTTACAAAAAATAAAAGTTAAAGATAGAGGTTGTTGATTTGATTTTTTACTTCTTTAAAATAATCATTTTCATAAAAAAATAATACATAAATTGTAAAAATACTTTTTAAAAACTAGTTAAAAAACGATGATTACTGATCCCACATAAAGGGAAGTTGATGCGGGCCCAAGCGTGGAAGAGCGGGCCATTCTGTATTTGGAGGCCCAAGATCGCGTCACAAAAGGGGCTTCACTGAAATGGCTCTAACTTGGGCTACGGGGATCCGTTTTGGGCGTCTGACCAGTCAAGACGAACGGGAGAACGAGCTCTATCTTGCTACAAACCGCCTACGGCGGTTTGGGTCATCGCCCGGGCCGAAAAAACGCTTATTTCTATTAGTTTTTTCCATTTATGTTTTTTCAAGTATTTTGGGCATTTTGTTTTTGGGCTTGTGTTTGGCCCGTTATCTTTTTTAGGCCCATTTCGAATTTCTGTCATTATTTATATGTCCCTTTAGTGAATGAAACAATCAGACTTGAATTTTGAGAAAACTTATTTTTCACTTCAAATTCCGTGGCCTTTGGGTTGCAATTTGGGGGTTGGGGAAGAGACACACAAGTATTCGTAGAATCAACGTGTTGATCTTCGTTTATCGTATCACTCACTACATCAGAAGTGAAAGTAAACAAAATTATTTCTCTAATAACCATAATATATAAGAATACTAACTATGATGATTGGCATATTCTTACCTCTTACGTATGATAAGCACTAAGTCATCAGCATATATACATATAGATTGTATGAGAGAAAAAGAGATTTGTGACATAAAGTAAATATTCACTCATTATTTTTGTCTTGTTGTTCTTTTTAACCAAAAACAATCCACGTTTTTCTGCAAAAGGAGTAGAAGTTTGTAACTTTATTTACCAAGCACACGATGCTTTGTTCTAATCAATAACTTTGTTAAAAAGTAATGATATATATATGTCACTTTGTTCTTTCATATCCATGGTTGTCTAAATAAAAAGTCCGTGGATCAAAACTCGCTCAAAATCGGCTCGTCTATGAATGATCTGGTTAGAATTTGTAAACGAGTTGAGCTCGAACCAAAGTAAAATCTTTTGTTGGCTCATTCAGGTTCAGCTGACATAATAAGGTCCATGAATCTACCTCCCAAATATTAACTTTTAATATTAAATATAATTTTCAATTTAACCAAGTTAGATTCAAGTTTTTTACGAGTCGACCTCCAGTAAGGTAGCTCTATTCATATCAAACTAAGGGAATATCAATGATGGAATTTTTAAAGATATGATATAAAGGTTGTCCATCTTTGATTCCAATAAGCTCACAATCTCTATATGTGTCTATTATATTGATGGAGTGTTGTTGTACACTATATATCGAGCATATTATGATGTTCTCTAATTATTGATTTTGCAAAATCCTAGAAGTTGCATAAGAATTTAATCCTTTTCGTGTGCTTGAAAAATCGATTAAACTAATATGATGCTATATATTGCATTCATATCTAATTTTCATATTTGACATTGTGTAGAAGTAACCAAGTTTTTTTGGTTAAATGGATCTCAAAAGTTATATAACTTGTAAACATAGTTTTTCGTGTGTTTGAAATTCGACTAAACTAAATGGTGGGTTTAACCAATAAATCCAAGCACAACCAATATAATTATTTAACACCAATCATAACGCATAACACAGACAAACCTAAATATAATTGTGTAGTCCAAACATAACTCGTATTAATCAAAATGTTTGAGTAGTTGTAAATGAGTTGATGGGTTATCAACAGATTCATAGGTTGTAATTGGGTTGACATATATAACGCTAGCGATCTCACGCTCCCGTGTTGATCCAAAAGTATACAATTACTTTTTTTATATATAATGTAATTATTATGCCGTAACAAATTACTAATAACTTCTTTATTTTTTGTAGATCATCGCCTAGGGGCTGTTCGGTACATGAAGGTGGAGGGAGAGGCTACAATAGGAGTTGGAGGCTGACTAGACGACGATGCGAATATTTCAAGCAACCATGGAAGAATAGGTACGCCAACAACAGTCAAGATCAACACCACTGTTAGGACCGACACCACGACCTCCACCACGACTCTCCCCTACTTAGCTAGATGTTCTTTTATATATATCTTTCCTTTAATAATAACAATAATAAATAATATTAATTCATATAGCTTGTAGGTTTACTACTACTAGCAAGAACACATTTATATAAAATAAAGCTATTTGTACTACATTATGTGATATACAATTATAGCTGAAGGAACATGAGTACAATTCTAAGTGACAATATCTGAAATCATGGGTACAAATCTCTGTTTTTCCTGCTGGCCTATTGTAAAAGAAGGTAAGAGGATGAAAATCATGGGGGTGAGTAGTGTTAGATTTTGAGATTTCCGAATATAGGATTATCCGAATGAAGAAGAATTGTTCATATGAATATGACTTGATAAAAATGAATATTGTTGAGATACAGAAATACATATACACAAGGGTTTCATTCGGTAATAACCGTCTTCCCTAATTAACTTATGTTAAACCTAATATTAATAATAATAATACTATCTAGCTTAGTATAATATAAGTGTATTATATCTAACACCCTCCCGTAAGCTAGATTACTTCAGATTTAAGTGTAGCAGATTCTTCAACCGCAAGAAGTCCTTTGGTTGCAATGCTTTTGTCATAATATCCGCCATTTGATCTTTAGTTGCACAGAATATAACTGCTACTTCCCTTTTCTTGATCAAGTCTCTAATGAAATGATATTTGACTCTTATATGCTTGCTCTTCCCATGATAGACTGGATCTCTTGCCAAGCAAATGGTTGACTTGTTGTCACAAAATATTGGAATGGAATAATCTTGTTTTCCTTCTAGATCATCTAAGATTCCTTTAATCCATAACGCTTGACACCCTGTTAGAGATAGTGCCATGTATTCTGCTTCCGTTGAGGACAATGCGACCACCTTTTGTTTCTTGGATTGCCATGATATGGGGCCTGATCCTAAATGAAATATATATCCAGAGGTGCTTTTACTATCATCTATATTTCCAGCATAATCGCTGTCACTGAATCCCACTAATTGTTTCTTCCCTCCTTTCGAATATGTAATTCCTTGCTCCTGAGTCCCTTTGATGTATTTCAGTATACGTTTTGCAGCATCCCAATGACTTTTCTTTGGATTCTCCATAAACCTACTTACTTTGCATACTGCAAACATAATATCTGGTCTCGTGTTGGTTAGATACATTAAACTCCCGACTAGACTGCGAAATACTCCTTCATCAACAAATTCTTCTGGGTCATCTTTTGATAGTTTTAAACCATACTCCATTGGTGTGGATACGGTATTACACCCAGTCATTCGGAACTTTTCAAGTAGATTTCTCATGTACTTCTTTTGTGAAAGATTGACATTTCCATTCTCATAAGTTACTTCTACCCCAAGAAAGTAATGTAGGCGACCCATATCTGTCATTTCGAATTCTTTTTTCATTGACTCTTTGAAATCCGTAATTAATCTCATTGAACTGCTTGCTAGAATTAGGTCATCTACATACAAGCATACTACTAGTTTTCCTTCTTCTGTGTCCTTTATATAAAGTGTATGTTCGTAAATACACTTTTTGAACTTATTCTGAATAAAATATGCATCTATTCGACTGTACCATGCTCTCGGAGCTTGTTTCAACCCATATAGGGCACGTTTTAGGTGACATACCTTTTTCTCTTCTCCTTTCTTGATATACCCTTGAGGTTGTTCAATATAAACTTGTTCTTCTAACTTTCCATTCAAAAACGCTGTTTTTACATCCATTTGGTGAAGGTACCATCCATGATGAGCTGCGAGGGCTAATACTAGCCTAACTGTCTCAAATCTGATTACTGGAGCAAATACTTCTTGATAATCGATCCCATATTTCTGCTTGTATCCCTTAACAACTAATCTGGCCTTGTATTTATCTATGTTTCCTTTCTCATCATACTTTGTCTTATATATCCACTTTACACCTATGGGTTTTTGATGTAACGGAGGATCTACAAGTTCCCATGTTTGATTTTTGTGTATTGACTCGATTTCCTTGTCCATTGCATCTGTCCATCTTGGGTCCTTGCTTGCTTCCTCATATGATGTTGGATCAGAACTTGTATAGAGAACAAAGTTTACCGTTTGATCTTCTCTATACTTCTGCTTCACTTCCTCCTCAGTCAATTCTCGTGAATTTTGATATACACTTTGGAGACTTTTAGTGCGAATAACTTCATTTTCTGAATCCGACGATGATGATGTGCCTTCTTGCTCTAGTGAGTGATTAGTCGCTGATAATACTTCGTTTTGAGAGTGACTGCTCACATTTGGACTTGATTCTTCGCTTACATACGGTGATGGCATACTTTGTTCCGACTGTTCTTGTATTGCAGAAACACCTTCAGAACTCTCGTTTCTTTGAATCGGACTTATTTCATCATCGGTTATATCCAGTGGCACATTATTTGTTTCAGAGATTGAAACCCATTTCTTTTGTTCTTCAAACACTACATCTCGGCTGATTATAATCTTTTCCGTAAGTGGATTATATAATCTATATCCTTTGCTATGATCACTATATCCCACAAAAACAGTCTTTTCTGTTTTCATATTTAACTTATTACGACGTTGTTTGGGTATGTGCACATAAGCTAAACAACCGAATACTCTAAGGTGCTCGACGTTCGGTTTGCTTCCATTCCATGCTTCATAGGGTGTCATATCTGGTCTAGTTTTGGTCACCGTTCGATTTAAAACGTAGGTAGCACATGCTACAGCTTCAGCCCAATAACAATCTGTTAATTGTTTGGCGTTCATCATACTTCTACTTAGTTCCATCAAAGTTCTGTTTTTTCTCTCGGCCACACCGTTTTGTTGAGGGGAATAGCTATTTGTGAGTTGATGCCTTATCCCATTTGACTTCAAATATTCTTGAAATGCGTTGCTACAATATTCTCCCCCTCGATCTGATCTTAATGTTTTGACCAGATGATCAGATTGTTTTTCATTTAAGACTTTGAAAGACTTGAAATAAGTTAAAGCTTCCGACTTGTATTTTAGAAAATACACCCAGGTTTTCCTTGTGTAATCATCGATAAACGTAATAAAATACCTGCAACCTCCTATTGATTCTGTCTTCATTGGTCCGCATATGTCGGAATGCACGAGCTGTAATGGTTTACTAGCCTGCCATGTCGATTTCTTTGGAAATACCTTTCTTGTTTGTTTTCCTGAGATGCACCCTTCACATATGTCTTCTTGTTTCATGATTTTGGGCAACCCGCAAACAAGACCCTTGTTTCTCATGTTTATAAGTGTATCCATATTCACATGTCCATATCTTTCGTGCCATAGAGTTGATGAACACTTTGTTGTCATTGTCATAGCAAAACTTTTGTCACTACTCAGATGTAGAGGAAACATCTTATTACTCGTCATCCGAATATCTCCTATAACTTCACTATTTGCATCCTTTATAAAGCATCGACCCTTTTGAAACAAAATTGTATATCCTTTGTTTAGTAGTTGTCCCACGCTTAAAAGATTGTGCTTTAAACCTTCTACAAAGAAAACATTTGGTATCGTCCGGTCCTTTCCTTTAAAAGAGACGGACACTTCTCCACTACCAACAACTTCTAATCTCTTGTCATCTCCTGTTCTTACTTCTTTCTTTATGGATTCATCCAGATTGATGAATAAACTCCTGCACCCCGTCATGTGATTACTACAGCCACTGTCGAGAAACCAACAGTCATCCTTGACTGCCTCTTCCATATTAAATATCATGAACATCGTATCTTCATGTTCATCACTTTCATCATCTTTATGTATTAACACATTATCCGGTTTCTCACCCTCATCCTTCTTTTGACAGAATTTTGCTGTATGTCCGAGCCTTTGACAATTATAACATCGAATGTTATTCCAATTTCGACCCTTTCCTTTGTTCCGCTGTTTCATCGAACCATCATTTCGTGTCGGCTTGTATCTATCTTGGATAGAGTTTTGTACTTGAAATGCATGTTCAATCGGAACATCATCGTATCGTTTTAATCTCAGTTCATGAGATTGGAGAATTCCCATTAATTCTTCCGTCGAAACATCATGTAAATCTTTCGTTTCCTCTATTGTAATCACAACCGACTCATAATTACGAGTCAAACTACGCAGGATCTTTTCTACTATCTTTTGTTCACTAATATTATCTTCATTCATACGCAATTGATTTACTATTAATACTGTTCTATTGAAATAATCTTCAATAGATTCTCCTTCTTTCATCCTAAGTGCATCAAATTCACTACGAAGAGATTGAAGTTTAATGTTTTTTACCCGATTTTCTCCTTTGTAAGATTTGTGCAGGATGTTCCATGCTTCTTTTGATGTCTTTGCAAGTGCAATACGCTCGAATATTGTTTCGTTTACCGATTGAAAGATAATATACAGCGCTCGTTTATCTTTCTTGACTGCATCTTTGTACGTTGCCGTTGCCTCCTCGGTTGGATTTGCACCCAGTTCTTTGAATCCCTCGTCTATGATATTCCACAGATCCTGTGATTCAAATAATACTTTGATTTGAATGTGCCAGTGGTAATAATTTTGCCCGGTGAATTTGGGGATCTGTGTTTGGATTCCTTGTGCTTGATTCATGTTGATTGTTTAAGCGTGCAGTTTCCGAGTTCGATCGATGTGGCTCTGATACCACTTTGTTAGATTTTGAGATTTCCGAATATAGGATTATCCGAATGAAGAAGAATTGTTCATATGAATATGACTTGATAAAAATGAATATTGTTGAGATACAGAAATACATATACACAAGGGTTTCATTCGGTAATAACCGTCTTCCCTAATTAACTTATGTTAAACCTAATATTAATAATAATAATACTATCTAGCTTAGTATAATATAAGTGTATTATATCTAACAAGTAGGATAGCACTTTTTCATAATGCATAAACCATTATACAATGGCTTTATGATATCAATTTGTGTCTCTCTTGGTACAATTTCTACAAACATATGAATAAAAGATTTGTGTAGTCAATTCAGATATCAATCTATCAGTATCAATGTATCTGATTCAAAATGAACTTGTTCACATGCAAAAGGTTGTATGTTGATGTGATAATAGATAAAGAGATACGCGCAAACACATGGCACATGGACACATGAACAAAGAGTCTCTTCATGTTGGTTCTATGCCCGCGAAAGCCAAACAGTTTATGGTATCTTCATCAAGTGTCATTATTCTTCTGGAACCATGAGAAAGATAGGAAAATAAAACAAGAAAAACGTTACATAGAAGGGAGACACTAGGAGAGAGCTTGGAAAGAACGGATAACTACCAATAACTTTATTTGAGTACCCACAATCCTCACTGCTAAAAACTTTTGGGTTTAGCTTTGGCAAGAGCTCACACTTTGTTAGTCAGCTTATGACATTTACACTAAGAGACCAGTGAGTTTAGGGTGTTTCTCTTGGTTAGCTTGGACTAGTCAATGCAAATCTTATGTAAATTGAGTCTCTATATATGCTAAGCGTAGCCACAGTCTGTCTGGTGCTTTTCGCTCATCCGTTCCAGCGTGGCATCCCAATGGACAACACGTCCAATGCGTTTCAAGTCAGCAGATCCGGACCTCAATTAGACTTCTTGTGTCCCCCCCCCCACACACACACGTGTATGTATGTATATATATATATTATTTTTAATGGGGTTTGTGGAGGTTTGTGAAAATTTTATATTTTTTAGGAAAGTTTGTAAATATGATGTGGTGCTGAGATGGTGGTTTGTAGAAGTTTGCGGGGTTTGCACATTGTAGATGCTCTATTGTTGTCAAGCAGTAGTACTATTGTTGCTACTGAACTTCACTTTTGAAGATCATTTTCACGCGAACCTAACCCTTGGCTCAAATCCTGTCAAGGGGTCCCCCCCCACCCCCCCCATGGTCTAGGGTTTTTCCCCTAACAACCTTAGAGGTACTTAGGACTGAAGCCATGAGTGTGCATGTACTCTAGGCTCCTAACCCTAAAATAATCTTGTTGACAATAATATCACCAACATTGTGGTCTTATTGTACAATTTGTTCATTTCTTTATTATAATGGGGTTTCCTATATCGCACATATCTCCAATAAACCGGTATCAAAACTACATGTTCTTGGACTTCTCTTGGGTGCAACGACAAAATGGATATCAATAAGTTTGAATGTCGTGATTTTGGTTTTGAGAAGATGCAGATGTAAGATTAGTTATGTGAAATTAAATTACATGAACCTCTATCATAGTCAATACTAGGAAAGATGCATGAAGCACAAAGATTGGTAACTAGCGAATGGCCATATCCGTCAAAGATTATTTCTTATAACATCTTTAGTGAAGAAAAAACTAAACATGACTTGACGTCTTGATTAGAGGGGACGGGGCGGTCCCGTTAAGTTTTGTATAACGCGTGATCAAAGCATTGCCACCCACCGCCACCATATAACATAACGAGTGATGGGATGTTTGAAAGTGTAACGCGTGGAAAAATTAACGCCGTGATGGTTTGGGTTTGTGAGTGGAATTGTTGGTTGGGGGGAAATTGTTGGGTGTGGTGATGAGTGATGACCACCCCCACTAAAAATGGTTGTGAGTAATGGAAAAATGGTCAATGACATGGCAAAACTTGATTGGTGCTTGTGAGTGATAAATTCTATCACTAGTGAACCACCCCTAGTCCCCTTATGGTTAGTTAACACGAAGGGTCACCAAATTCAACAACATTCCATCTCACTGAGTTGATGCCAATATCACATTTTATGATGAAATATAGCACTCATATTGCTGTTTATGTTGCCAAACAGTTGTCTAGCACCACTACACCGGTTAGCGGTTCATCAAGAACTAATAACTTTCTTTTGAAGGACTTCGTTTCTAGTTCTTAGAAAGGATATCCGAACGAATACTCAATTTTTTTGTTAAGTGTAGGAGGCATCTACCGAAGACAGAGAAATGGTAGAAGTAAATCAAAGTCCAAAAGAAGAAATCAAGAACAAAAAGGATAAGACATGTTAGAATTACAAATAAATATTCAAATAAATTTTGTTTTCATATTAAACATATTGTATATAGAACACATGCCCTTCATGGATACAACACTCGTATACTATCCATATAAGGTAGTTAGGCTTTTGCATGACTCTTGATGGCCAGCAGACTACCTAACAAGTTTGGAGCAAATTTTATTGTTTCACTTGAGTTCAAGATATCATTCTAGAAGATGAATGGTAAGGTTTAGGATTCTAGTGTTTCCTAATTAAGAGTTTTTAGATTTGTTTGTTAAGCGAAAGTAAAGATGATTGGAACAAGCTAGAGGAAAATGTGAAAGATGTGTATATTCAATTCTAGGTAGAAGAAAAAAGCATGTATGGATTGAAACAAACATTGCACCAATGGTACATGAAGTTAGGGTGTGAATTGTGTTTCTTTGGCGAGTTAATGGATTGTTGGTTTACTGGTTGATCAATAGGTGAACCTTAACATGACTCGTATATTTGTTTGTAGCAAAGACATCAACCCTAAACTAGAAAGCACCTAAAATGATATCATGTACGTTAGGGGACAATCTATTTAATATTCATTTGCGAGTATGAGTAGTAATTCGAGACTTGGTAAAAATTTAACAATCAATGTCCCGGCTTAAAAGAACTTTTTTGTAAGTAGTGACTTTATAAATTTTTTTTGTTTATTATCTCTAGTTCCCAAAATAACGAACTCGGATTTATATATGTAGCTCGAGACCAAAAGAAATAATTGGAGTATGAGAGTAAGTGAGAATGGGTACAGTTTAGAGTAATGAATAAAGTTTTGGAAAGAAAAAGTTAGGGGACCCGGGGTGGTTCACTAGTGATGGGTTCTAGTGATGGGAGCACCCAATAAATCATGCCATGTCAGCACCCAATATTCTAGTGATAGTGCTAGAAATGTAGTGGGGGTGGTATCACTAGTGATGGGGATTCCAATATACAAGTACTAATGCACAATGTACAAGTCATACCCTATAAAACTCAAAAGTTTAACGCGTAATGGTGGTAACGCGTTAGATATATAACGCGTTTTGAATGTAGCGGCGGGGGTGTGCCGATCCATTATAACGCGTGCTCGTACTCCATCACGCTCCCGCCCCGTCCTTCCTTAGTGAAGAGTTGAGAAACCAAATTAGTTTCACTTCTATACTTGAATACTTACACGAATAATTTGAAGATTAAAGCATAAACTTTAAATGTTAACATTTTTCAAATAACCCCTCTAAAATCTAAATAGCGTCATATTTTAAAACTTCTTAACAACCCGTTTAGTAAATTTGTCATGTTCGAGTTAACCCACTTACACGTAAACACGCTAAAACCTCTTAAACGTAAACATATATGCTAAAACCTATCTAGAATTTTGGATGTTCTTACAAAAACAAAGTTTATTTATACTTGAGGACATTTTAGTTTTTATCTTTAGGAATTGTCGTTGAAGCAATTAAGCTAATCAAAGTCTAAAAATGTATATTTATACTTGGCAAGTTGGCATTTACCTTTTCCGAAAAGAATGATCAAGGAATCCAATCCTTAGTACGTGAATGACATGCAACACAGCTTCTTTTGCTTTTCTTTTTATTTTAGTATAGCATAATCTATCTCATCGCCACAAATATTCTTATGTTATTTAAAGTTTATATCCTATTGATTGTTGTAACATTCGGTGGACTTCTGGTTGGATTCTTTCTTCTATGTGGAGGGGTAAAAATTAAATGTGTGGATTCCAGCCAAAATATAGAGCTGGATTTGAAATGACCTCTACGCAATATCCTTGGCGAGCCGGACATGGATAAAATTAGTTCAATCAACCAGTCAATTGCGTTGGGTTTAATTGTGGAGACTCGATTAATTTGGGCAGGGTTCACCCATTATAATTAATTTTATCTCGTTTATTAGCTTTTTGGGGGAACAAGTTGAAAACCCTAATATGTAATCTATACTACATACCCTTGTATTTGTAATTCCTTACAAGTGAGGTAGAGCAATAAAAGATATTACCCTAGTTGCAGCCCGTAGACGTAACTCAACCAAACCACGTCACTCGCATCCGTTCATCTTCATTTATTTTTCTCTAGCAGTTTCGATCGTGTTTGTGTGTGTAGTTTGATAATCGAATCCCTAACAAACCGTGACCATGTAATGTTGCAGTCTTAGGCTTCCATAGATCAGCTTGAAAAAGGATGATTCAGTGATCAAATAGCATATGGTCCTGAAGCATAAAAGATATATTTAGGATAATAGCATATTCATTTATGTGGATCCCATTTCCTATATAGCTAGAAAAATCCTTACTTTTTCTTTATTTGAAATGGATTAAGAACCAGTCCTTTAAATCATCTAGGAACTTAAGGATTCATCCTGGGTATATTCTGCTTATTAGTACTCCAAAATGTTCTTAAATTGGGTCATGAAGCCACTGAACCATGTGTCGGAAAGGAGAAAAAATAGATTGTAGAGGGGCTTGTGTGTAAAGTGGTGTCCTATATAAACTCCTCTCTTGTAACCCTAATTTCTTGAACAATACAATCTCAATACAATTCAACCCAATTACTGTGTTTGTTCTACACTAGACAACATGGTATCAGAGCAGGTTTTCGATTCGTAAAACCGATTCGCTCATTTTATTATCAATTCTCAATCTGTAGTGTCCAATCGCAAAAACCGCAAAGCCGCAGATCAAATCAAATCAATTTCTTCGTTCGATTGTCGTGTTCAATCGCAAAACCAGTTCCGTTGATACATCTACTTCCGACGAAACAAGCAAAACCATTGTCCAAATCAAAACATCAATCCATTATTTGTTGAAATTGTTAATCTATTTTCCGAACCAGTCCCGTTGTTACGGACTCTCAATTGTTCGAATCATTCTGCCATTTTTTTGTTTCCAGTCATTTTGGTAGAGATTCTATCAAATCTCTATTTTTCCTTCTTAATTTTTATTCCTTTTCAGTCTCGTACCAAATCTCTATTTTATTCCTTTTTATTCTTTTTTGTTTCCAGTCATTTTGGTAGAGATTCTACCTTTCCTTTTTCGTAAATACGCTGCCGACATCACTTCCAAATTCGCTAGTTTCTTTTGGATAATTTCGCTATTCCCTTGTCTCTAATCTGAACAATTCCGCTATTTGATAATTCCGCTGCGAAGTTTCTATCGCGGAGTTCCTTTGCGAAGTGGTGGTTTAATTTCGCTGTCGGTAGCGAATTTGCGGGCTTTCAAATCTTGAACGCGAGTTCAAGTAACCGGCATATTTAATAAATTCGCCGGTAAAATACCCTCGCTTCCTAGCGACGATATTCCAAACGAAAATCTTGAACGCGAGTTCAAGTATCCAGCGAAATTAATAAATTCGCTGGTTTGGTTGGTTGCTTAATAACCGTGCCGTGACAACGTCTAAAAAAAAAAATGGAAATCAACCATAGTAAGAACAGTGCTTGGATTTTCGATTCTGGTGCCACTGACACCATGACGTTTGAACCATTGGACATACGGTCAATGACTCGGCCTCAGAAATCTCAAATACATACAGCAAACAACGGAACGATGCAAGTGAAAGGAGGAGGAGTAATTGAAATTTCACCAACTATGAAATTGTCAAATTGCCTCTATGTTCCGTCCTTATCACACAAATTACTGTCAATCAGTCATATTACCAAAGAATTAAATTGCACGGTACTAATGCACCCTACTTTCTGTCTCCTACAGGATATCAGGACGGGTGTGATTATTGGACGTGGTACTGAGCGCCAAGGATTGTACTATGTGGATGAAGTGGCTCACCAGGGTACTGTGATGTTGGCTCATGGAACTGATAACCGGGACGCCTGGCTATGGCATCGACGCTTGGGACATCCATCCCACGGTTATTCGCACCTTTTGTTTCCAAAACTCTTCCCTTCAAATGGGAAAATAGATTGTGAAACTTGTCTTCGCGCCAAAAGCCATCGACACCCGTTCAAACCTAGCAATACGAAAGTTGCTTCCCCTTTCTCATTAATCCATTCTGATGTGTGGGGTCCTGCTCCTGTGATAGGGGGCAGGGTCTTCGGTACTTTATATTATTCGTGGATGATTACACTCGCATGACATGGGTATATTTTTTAAAAACCAAAGCCGAAGTTTTCGACAAATTTGTCACATTTTATGCCATGATTCAAACTCAATTTCAAACTCAAATCCAAATTCTTCGATCCGACAATGGGGGGAATTTGTCAATACATCTATGAAACAATTCTTTAAAACCAAAGGATTAATTCATCAAACCTCTTGTGCTCATACTCCCGAACAAAATGGTGTTTCCGAACGGAAAAACCGTATTATTCTTGAAATGACTCGAGCTCTTTTGATCGAATCTCAGGTTCCTAAAGCTTTCTGGCCGGAGGCAGTTGCAACCTCCGTGTATCTGCTAAATCGGCTTCCCACAAAAGCTCTTAAATTTAAGACTCCTTTAGATTGTCTGTCCAAATCCGCCAATATTCCCCATCCTCTTACACTTGAACCTCGAATCTTCGGGTGTACCGCATTTGTTCATATACCCAAAGTCAACCGAAACAAGCTCGGCCCATGTGCTGAGAAATGTGTGTTTGTCGGCTATGGGATCGACCAAATAGGTTATCGGTGTTATAATCCAAAGACTCGTCAAATGTTCACCATAATGAACGTTGACTTTCTTGAAACAAAATACTTTTATGAACCCCAACTCAGTGGTCAGGGGGAGAACGAATGTATAGACCCTCTGAGTTGGCTAATCCAACTTCCCTCGTCTGAAGAAGTAACAACAACAGAACTTCCTCACAGTACTCCGAATCAGTCATCTTCAAACACAACTACACAATCTGCGGATCACAGTACCACTGAAAATAGTCCATCCAACATGATACCTGAGGTAAGAAATAATGAGAACTCTGAGTTTACTATGCCTTGTGACTTTGAGACAACAGGGGAACATACAGAACCGACAACAACCGAACCTACAGAACATGTTGAACCAAATGTTGAGCATGTTGAACCTGTTGTTGAAGAGGTTGAACCAGTTACTGAACATGTTGAACCAGGTACAGCAGAGACAACCGGGAGATATTCTCTCCCTCCAAGAGAAAATAGAGGAGTTCCTCCTAAGAGATATTCTCCAGAAAAAGTGACTCCAAGGTCTAGGTATCCTGTGGCGAACATTGCCACTGGAAATTTGTCTAAAGAAGCTAAAGCATTTACAGCTGCCTTGTGCTCTGAACAAATGCCATCTACAACACAGGAAGCACTAAGCTCTGAAGAATGGAAAAAAGCTATGGAGACCGAAATGGAAGCTCTCAAGAAGAATAACACGTGGGAGAAATGCACTCTCCCACCAGGAAAGAAACCAGTGGGATGTCGGTGGGTGTTTTCAGTCAAACACAGACCCGATGGAACGATTGAACGATACAAAGCTCGGCTGGTTGCAAAAGGTTACACTCAGACTTATGGAATCGATTACTCTGAAACCTTCTCCCCAGTAGCCAAAATTGATACGATCAGGGTCCTGTTTTCTATAGCTGCCAATAAAGGTTGGCCTTTTCATCAATTTGATGTAAAAAATGCCTTTCTTCACGGGGAACTAAACGAGGAGGTCTATATGGACGCTCCACCAGGATTCAATGAGAATTTCAAAGGTGGAGAAACGTGTCGGTTGAAGAAATCTCTGTATGGGCTTAAACAGTCTCCTAGAGCTTGGTTTGGGAGGTTTACCCTTGCGATGAAAAAATATGGCTTCAAACAAAGCAACTCAGATCATACCCTATTTTTGAAACGTAGAGGCAGTCTGGTGACCTGCTTAATTATCTATGTCGACGACATGATTCTCACGGGAAACGATGAAGAGGAAATGTCAATGTTAAGAGATAAATTGTTTTCAGAATTCGAGATGAAAGATCTGGGAAGATTGAAGTACTTTCTTGGAATTGAAGTTCTGAGATCTAAACAAGGGATTTTTATCTGTCAAAGGAAATATGTTCTTGATCTGCTAGCGGAAACCGAAATGGTTTAGTGTAGACCGGCGGACACCCCAATGATGGTCAATCATGGCTTACACATGGAAGATGGAGCAGATCTAGCAGATAAGGAAAGATACCAACGAATGGTGGGAAAGCTGATATACCTCTCCCACACTCGTCCAGATATAGCTTATGCAGTAGGAGTGGTGAGTCAGTTTATGCACCAACCCCAAGCAAGCCATATGGAAGCAGTATTAAGAATCGTCAGGTATCTCAAGGGAACAGCAGGTCATGGTATTCTGTTTAAATCAAATGGGCACTTAGAGATCCAAGCTTACACAGACGCCGACTGGGCAGGGGATAAAGGAACGAGAAGGTCAACCTCAGGATACTTCACCATGGTTGGAGGAAATCTAGTTACCTGGAGAAGTAAGAAACAAAAGGTAGTCGCCCTATCTAGTGCAGAAGCTGAATTCCGAGGGGTTGCTCGCGGCTTAGCAGAGATTCTGTGGATTCGCAAGCTCCTAACTGAGATTGGTTTTCCTCCTACTACAGCAACCAAAATCATGTGCGACAATAAAGCTGCTATACAGATCTCAGAAAACCCAGTCCAACATGATCGAACAAAACATGTGGAGGTAGATCGACACTTCATCAAGGAGAAGTTAGAGGAAGGCATCATAGAGATCCCGTATATAGCATCGAAAGATCAACTCGCAGATATTCTCACAAAGGAAGTCAACGGAAACGCATTTAGTAGCTGTTTGAGCAAGTTGAGTGTTTGTGACCCCACTACTCAACTTGAGGGGGAGTGTCGAAAAGGAGAAAAAATAGATTGTAGAGGGGCTTGTGTGTAAAGTGGTGTCCTATATAAACTCCTCTCTTGTAACCCTAATTTCTTGAACAATACAATCTCAATACAATTCAACCCAATTACTGTGTTTGTTCTACACTAGACAACACCATGCCTCCATGGATATATAGCAAGTATATGCCCATTTTTGCATCTATTATCCCCTTATGCATGGTGGATATGTGTGGTATAGATTCTTCAAAGGACATTTAAAAGTATATTAACATGTGTAAACGAATATATATGTTATGTCTCTTTTGATTGTGATAATTTGATACTCTTCATAATTTGTTATTCGATTATTTTGTTGTTTGTACTTCAATTATATTTTGTGAAGTTCCCAAGCTACCCACTAGACCATTGCTAGCTTTGGAATAAGTTTTTATTTGAGAACCACATTCCTCTAATCTATGAGGAGGAGGCAAGACGAGGGAAACAGCCAAAATATATAACTTTTTTGGTATAAAATTGTTAACAAAGGTAACTGATTAAGCAAGACGGCATTTTACACACGATTTGTTGGATATTATTTATGTATAAATGCATCGGTTTCTTTATAAAATATATTACTTTAACTCGGTCCCGGATGTATAGTATAAGGGGACCCGGGGTGGTTCACTAGTGATGGGTTCTAGTGATGGGAGCACCCAATCAAATCATGCCATGTCAGCACCCAATATTCTAGTGATAGTGATAGAAATGTAGTGGGGGTGGTATCACTAGTGATGGGGATTCCAATATACAAGTACTAATGCACAATGTACAAGTCATACCCTATAAAACTCAAAAGTTTAACGCGTAATGGTGGTAACGCGTTAGATATATAACGCGTTTTGAATGTAGCGGCGGCGGTGTGCCGATCCATTATAACGCGTGCTCGTACTCCATCACGCTCCCGCCCCGTCCTTCCTAAGGAGGAGGGGTATCACGGGCTACGGCTCAACGCCGTTTTTGTAATGATTTTTTTGTTTGTTTGTTTTATATAAAGATACCCCTGAACAAATATGGGGATATCCCTATAAAAAATAGAATACTTTAATTTATTAAAATTCCAAATTTTTATAAGCTCAAACCTTTTACAAGTTACAACACCAAACTTGTATAATAATTAAGCCCAAATTAAGTATGATATAATTGAAAGATGCCCAATTGATAAACATAGCCCAAGCCCCAAAACAAAATTTTTTATTATTGTATGATTGCACAGTAAAAAAAAAGATACCTCTAAATTAACAGGCTAGCTCCGTCACTCCTTTTACTATGGTTTTGTAGTGTATAACTTTCAAGACAAAGACGGTTATGTATTAAAACGATGTGTGTATATATAGTAAAAAGTCTCAAAATTTTATTGAGCTATATTAAGTTATTATTGAGACTTACTAAAAATGTATGATTTTAGGAATAGATAAAATGTAGCACTTTTGACCAATGTTTTAAAAACCGGTAAATACCGGCCGGTTATACCGATATTACCGTTTTCGGATTTAAATCTGGTCCGAAACACCCTGGTAAGTAGGAGAAACGACATCGACTTTGTACCGCCGGTAAAATCCGCTATACCGGTTTGAACCGTTATACCGGTACCGGCTCAGGTCTTTTTTTTTGGGTTAAGATTTTACTTTTTATCGGCTCATCTTCTTGTTTACTCTCAACTTTAACCTAACGACTTTTAATATTTTATCTCCATCGATCAAAATTCAAAACTTGCTTCATCAATCCATCATTCATGACTTGTTCCAGACTTCCATCACTCCATCATTCGTTCTAGATTTACATCTACATCCAATTTTGGATTATTTGTTGAGTTGATGTAATTTATAGAATTATACAGTTAACTAGTCAATACAGTTGAACCGCCCGATACAACCCGGTTCAACCGGTTAGACCATTTTTGTGCCTAATCCGATATGATTAGAAAACCGGATTTTAAAACATTGCTTTTGACAAAGATAAAAAAAATAGCAAATGGGCGTGGACTACATTTAAGAACTAATTGGGCTATGATGAAAGCCTAAGTGCCCTGAACATATCTTAGGATATAGTTAAATATTAAATGAGCTCTTTTCGATGATCTAATACTAATAGAAGGGTCTATTTAATGTCACATGGCATTCTTATACTAATAAAAGAGTCTACATAATGCCATATGCCATTATTCTCTCTTTCAATTCACTAATATTATTATTATTAATTAATTAATACAAAACAATGAAAAATTCCTTAACAACTTAATACTAATAAATGTTTTATTGTCTACTTAGATATTGATTATTTACTTTTTAGTTATCTAAAATATATAATTAGTTATTAGTAACAGTTATACTTAAATAATAAAGAATTTCAAATAATATTAATGTGACAACACCTTCTTATTATTTAAAAGGATTTTTTTACTATACGCTTAAAACATCTATTAAATAAATTATTATTATTTATTATAATAATAAAAATGGTAAAGAATAGGTTAGTCCGATACTTGAAAAGCGGTTTGCTTTCATGCTTTAAAAACACTTTTAATATTATTAGGCTCGTGTAATACACGGGTTTAAGGATATAATATCTTCATAATAATTTTGATGCAAGTTGTAAGGCCTCCTAATCCAAGATCTCACTCAGCTAAAGCAACCAAAAGGTGTGCGGAATCCACCTGATGATCAACCACTGTAGATGAACACAAGAATGCAAGGATTTGAGAGAGAAATCAAGAATACACAGAGTATTCTTGATGAAGATGAATGACGTCACTCACACAAAGCGCCGCCAGACAAAAAGCACAATGATTAGGGCACAGAAATTCACACAGAAATCGTTACCTTGTCTATTCCATATTAAAGTATATATACAAGGTGAAACCCGGACTTTCCACACTAAATAGAAAGCCCGGACAGAACATAAAGCACAAAGCAAGCA
Source organism: Helianthus annuus (assembly GCF_002127325.2). Lineage (NCBI taxonomy): Eukaryota > Viridiplantae > Streptophyta > Magnoliopsida > Asterales > Asteraceae > Helianthus > Helianthus annuus. The sequence goes on along the minus strand of NC_035434.2, from coordinate 163,256,808 downwards.
CAGAGTTTTTGCTACAAAACTCAGACAAATCTAGTCTATACAAACTCTGTCTAAACATAAACTCTTTCTAAACATAAACTCTTTCCAAGCATAAACTCTTTCCAAGCATAAACTCTTTCCAAGCATAAACTCTTTCCAAGCATAAACTCTTTCCAAGCATAAACTCTTTCCAAACCTTGGACAAACCTCTCCCTAGGAACTTCTTAGGGACAAAGTTTGGACATTGTTCAATAAAGACCCTAAATGTTGGAAGCCTTGCACTTATCACCCAAAAGTGCATTAACAAACTCCCCCTTGATCAGTGCATGGTCTTCATTGAACTTTGAACTTGAGATCTTCAATTCTTCCATTGGGAACATGGGAGTCATGCACTTATCACCTAAAGTGCATTAACAAACTCCCCCTTGATCAGTGCATGGTCTTCATTGGACTTGAGATCTTCATCCTTTCTTCGAGAGCTGCTTCCTGCCCAGACCTTGTTCTTCACACAGAACTGAACCACCTTGATGGACTGGTCAGCTAGAACACGATCTTCTTCATTGTATTTTAGAGGCAGGCGCAGAAGCTTCTTCAGATGTGCTCCCCTAAAGTTTGCAAGCCAAAACAGATCCAGCACCTTAGCAATCTCCTCCGTCACTTTCGTTTTAGAAATCACTGATTCCCCAGTCTTGAGATGCACGAGCCAGATGCACACAGCTTCTCAAATATTCCATCTTGAGATGAACGATCCAGATGCACACAGCTTCTCCAATCTTCCATCTTGAGATGAACGATCCAGACCTGAAACACTTAACCCAGGATTAAGAAACTTGACCCCGAAGATATTGGCCCAAACCTGGATCCCAAAAATAACTTCCAATACCCCAGAATAAACAATTTAAATATTAAACAACCAACATTTAATAACTTGTTTAAACAATTTTCACAACCCTAGAGTATTCTTAATAAGATAACTCGCACATAGAAACAAGAAAGCAAAATATTTTTGTGATTTTTCAATTTTTGACTGAAAGGAAATAAAACCTAGAACGAATTTACACTAATTATCTTTTTGTGAAGTCGGAGCAAAGGAATCATATCGGTTTTACTGTCAGTACCCAACACAAGAACCATAGCATTTAGCTTTAATGTTTTAGAATGATGTTAACAGTTCAAGACGTTCAAAGGTATTGTGGTCCACTTAAGTTTTAGCACGCTTTCGAACACTGTTTTCGAGATATGGAATTAAGTGTATTAACCTGACATTAACTGTGTTTACCCACCTCAGAATATACTCCCGTATCAAGGCATGCGCGAGAGATCATCTTACTGGTGAGTATACCATTTATCATCTGTTTTTGACGTATAAGCTTATGTGAGATACTCACTTATTTGAATTTCAGATGCAAAGGGCACAAGAGCAAGTCATTTGTGATAGAATCACTTATTAAGGATAGACTTGACTCCCGCAAGATTTTGAGGGACATGTGATTGTTTATCACTTATTTGGGTCGGATGCATCATGTATTGAAGATATTTACACGTATATATGGTATCATGGAAGATCTAGACTTGCGTCCCCGTTTTTTTTTTTTCGGTAAAAGAAGCAACCATGATACCCAGATGATAAACAGCATAAAGACCACGTATCTCAGAACCTCGGCAATCTATCAAACGAAATTACGGTACCAAGACCATATATCCGGAGATGCGCCACACGAGTTACGTAGTTCATTATGTTTATATACCAAAGACAGGTTCTTATTTACGCGTAAAACCTACCGAAGCAACGTATAATGAAGCTGTCACATTTAACAGTTAATCTCATATATATATAGCCATAGTCCTGCACTAGATACGACTAACCGATGTACTCTCATTTCCCTTATATCTCAACACGACTTCATTTTAGAATTTTCAAATGTTTTTGTATTTTTCTGAAATTTATCCTACAACTAAGTAAAATATTTTTGGAGTTTTTCAATATTTCGAAAGCGGTAAGAACTATACAGAAAAGATAAAATAAAGTTTCTATGCGAGTTTTGAAAATCATTTTACTCTGGGTTGATCATGCCAATCATTCGGACCAGATTTTCAAATCTAGCCCGATCGAATGTTTTCGTAAACAGGTCGGCAAGATTATCCAAGGTGTCTACCCTAACCACTTCAATTAACCCCTTCTCAGCACAGTCGCGAATAAAGTGATGCCTAACATCTATGTGCTTAGTGCGTGAGTGATTTACCGGATTGTTTGTTATGGAAATGGCAGAGTTATTATCAACAAGGATAGGAGTTCGAGTAAAATTCAAACCGTAGTCCCTCATTTGCTGCTGAATCCACAAAACCTGAGCACAACAGCTTGAAGCAGCAATGTACTCGGCCTCGCACGTGGATAGATAAACGGCAACTTGCTTTTTGCATTGCCAAGAGACAAGACGGTTTCCAAGAAGTTGTGCGCCACCAGAGGTTGACTTTCTGTTCATCCGGCACCCTCCGAAATCTGCATCAGCATACGCCATCAAATCCAGACCACCTTCAGCTGGATACCACAATCCAAGCTTAGGCGTTCCTTTCAGATATCTGAAAATACGCTTGACAGCTTTCAAGTGCGATTCCTTCGGAGTTGATTGGTACCTAGCACATAAACAAACAGAGAACATAATATCTGGTCGTGAAGCAGTTAGATACATCAATGAACCTATCATTGCACGATATAGAGTCGGATCCACTTCAGGATCTTTCTCATCATCGGGTGAAAGCTTGAGATTTGTCGGTAGAGGCGTGTCATAGGGTAAGCTATCTTCCAATCCAAATCTCTTGAGAATCTCGTGGACATACTTTGTCTGGTGCACGTACGTCCCGGTTTTTTCTTGACTCACTTGAAGACCTAGAAAGAATGATAACTCGCCCATCGCGCTCATTTCAAACTTTGACTTCATCACCTTCTCAATCTCACGACACAACTCTTCATTTGAAGAACCAAAGATTATGTCATCAACGTAAATTTGCACGATCAGAAAATCTCCCCCTTTCTTCAAAATGAACAATGTGGAGTCGATTGCACCACGCGAGAACCCATGCTCCAAAAGATGCTTTGACAACGTCTCGTACCATGCTCGAGGAGCCTGATGGAGACCATAGAGAGCCTTGTCCAACAAATAGACCTTGTCGTCTAACCCTGGAGTTGCGAACCCCGGCGGTTGGGACACATACACAGTTTCATGCAATTTCCCGTAAAGGAATGCGCTTTTCACATCCAACTGATAGACTTTGATACGCATGTGTGCAGCAAAGGCTAGAAACAAACGAATAGCTTCCAGTCTTGCCACCGGTGCATAAACTTCTGTATAATCAATCCCTTCTTCCTGATTGAAACCTTGAACAACCAACCGTGCTTTGTTTCGGACAACGACACCCTTATCGTCTTTCTTGCACTTGAAAACCCATTTCGTGTTGATTGCATGTTGGCCCTTAGGAAGATCGACCAAGTTCCACACCTTTAACTTGTCGAACTGAGCTAACTCTTCTTGCATCGCCTCACACCAAGAATTATCCTTCAGAGCCATTTGATAGTTCTTCGGCTCTATCTGAGAGATAAAACATTCATGTAGGCTAAGATTGTAGATTTCCTCTTTCTTGATAGCAGAGAACAGACATTGCATCTCTGAAATACTCCTTCGTGTTTGCACTCCCGCAGTTGGATTCCCAATAATATTATCAATAGGATGATGAATATTTGTTCTTGGAACTGGGATTGCCGGAGCTTGAAGATTGTTTCCCAAATTTGATTGAATCTCCCCCTCAGCATTTGCATTACTACTGGAAGCTCCACCATTACCAGAAGACGCATCAACATTTGGATATGCTGAAAAGTCAACGTATAGATCTCCACTTGTAGTTTGAGCAGCTGCATTGGGGATCTGATCAGCAACAACATCATTTACGGTCGAAGAATCAGCGACTGGAACACTCGAAGACACATTAGTAGGAATACTTGCTCTCCAGCTCGCATCTACTTCATCTTTGTTCACAAGATGTGTGTATACAACCTCCGAATCTTCTTCTGAAACATCAGGAAGATCAAACGAATCAAATAATTTATCATAATCATAACCGCTTTTGGGACCGAATTCGGACGGTGGAGGATCGAAACTCAAAGGAGTTACATCAAACACGATCTCCACTGTTCGTTTCTTGATGTTATAAACGCGTTTGTTTGGAGTTCCATTGGCATAACCCAAAAAGAACCCAATTTCACCAACTTCCCCCATTTTCGGAGTATCTTTGGTGCGTTTGATAACACACTTAATCCCAAAAGGTTGAAAACCAGATAGGTTCGGTTTCCTGCCTTCAAGCAATTCATAACAAGTTTTATCTTCTCTTTTGACAGTAAGCACATGATTTAACACATAACATGCAGTGTTCACCGCCTCGGCCCGGAAGAAAATTGGCAATTTTGATTCAGAAAGCATAGTGCGGGCCGCCTCAATTAGGGTACGATTCTTCCGTTCTGCAACTCCGTTCTGTTGAGGAACATATGGAGCGCTGAACTGATGAATTATTCCCATTTCCCGACATAACTCATCCATATACTGATTTTTAAACTCAGTGCCGTTGTCACTTCGGATTTTCTTAATAGGAAGTGAATAATTTTTCTCAAGTTGTTTGAATAAGTCTCTTAAAATACCAGCGGTTTGATCCTTTGTTTTTAAGAAAAATACCCATGAGTAACGTGAGAAATCGTCAGTGACAACTAAGCAATAAGACATACCACCAATGCTAGCAACATGGATCGGGCCGAAAAGATCCATGTGAAGCAATTCAAGTGGCTTTTGGATTGAGTTAACTGTTTTCGGTTTATGAGGCTTTCGTTTGATTTTTCCTTTTTCACATGATTCACATTTGTTATGCATATTAAAACTACGTAAAGGAACCCCCAACACCAAGTTGTTTTTCACTAAGTGGTTCATCTTTCGCAGATGCACGTGGCCCATTCTCCTATGCCAGAGATACGATTGATCTTTAGTCGCCTTTGAAAGTAGACAAGTCACTGGAGCAGATGAGTTAACCAACGGGCGCATGTCCATGACATATGTGTTATTCACCCTTGGAGCCCTCATAACGATCCAATCTTCAGGAACAACAAATCCCGAACGCAATACGAAGCAAGCTTTATCAGTGAACAGCATCGTGTACTTGTTATCACATATTTGAGAAACCGACATCAAGTTATGCTTCAGTTCTTCAACGTAGTTCACTTTATGCAGCGTGATTTTTCCGGTTTGACACAGAGCCTTCACCGGTGATATAACCACTGATGTGGGGTAAAATACACATATTTGTCCCGTGTAAATTGTAAAATATTTGTATAGTTTTTATTTATTATTGTTAGTTTTAGTGTTATATTATATTCTTTTGTGTTTTGCTAGGTACTAATGCAAATGGAGCAAAAATGAGTAATATGGAAATGACCAGCCAGTTGGGCAGAGTGGAATGCCAGTGCCTGAAATAAAATTACTGCTGTTTTCCTTGATTGGGCTGAGCCCGCTATCTCTGTATTATCTAATAGAGAATGCCCTATTAATTGTTGAGGAGAAGCTACACACTTTTATTGTTGTGGGGGTCACCATAGGGTCAAAGCCCAATGATTTTCGTTAAGCAGCATTGGTATGTGGTTTTTTCTTAGATTAATGTTAGAAAAAAACATTATTATCATGAAAACCCCTAGATGAGGGGTGATTTTTTGGTGAACGGTTTCAAAAGAAAAAGGAGTGGGCCAAGCCCAACGACATCAGACGAGGAACCAACTTTGGAGGGGCACAATTTAGAGAACATCATCACGGCAGTAAAGGATATACATCAGCCGCACGTACATACACAATCGAAGAGACGCACGAATTGGAAGATCACAGAAGGAACGAAAATACTCAGGGACGAAATTTAAAGCTTGTTTTGCGGGAATCATCGGCATCAAGCGGGAAGCTTGGAGAGCAAGGGATTAACGGGTTTTGCTACTCAGTTTCTCTTATTTTCTAGTTTCTTTATTTTTATTCAATGAATTCTTGCTTGAGACCTAGTTTTATTATTTTTAAGACAATGATTATTGGCTAGATTCCGTTAACTACCTAGGCTAATGACAATAGTTTAAATAAAGTTTGGATTTTTATTCGGTTTTTGGCGTGGTTGTGGATTTTTCTTGTATTGTAAAAGCTTTGGGAATTTAACTTGGTGCGTATGCATGCTTGTGATTATTTTATTATTGTTTATTGCTTCGTTCGATTCTTGGTGACGGTCTTTTTCACGGAATAGAGTCGGGCTAGGGTTTTAGGTTTTGGTGAGTGTCTATATCACATAATAAATCTTTGATCCTTTAGGGTGAAAATCGAGTAAGTAACCTTGGAAACAATATTTGGTAATTTAATAAAATCAAGTGTGCTGCTAGACTCGTCGCGGAAAGGCTCGAGGATATTAATAGGTCTCGATTTAGTTATAAGGACTTAACATTCCATTGTCTATTAAGCCAAGATTAAAACCCGTAGTTGCTTTAGACGTTCGCGCGGCAAGGTAGAGCGTCTTACATAGGCACTTTCAAGAAACTAGAGGACGGAAAAGAAATCTAGAAAACCGGTGAGCGTAACAGCCTAGGTAGTGCCATAAGAATCGCCTTGAGAGTGTTTGAGGGGCTTAGTGGTGTCTTAATAGGTTTAGCATTTAAAGATCCCGGTTCCACACCACGAAATCATCGAATAGAAACCCATTCTGAGTTTAGCTTGCGTCTAGCCTAGGTAGTTCCTTCATCATTCTTGAGTTAAGTCTTCGTTCGAGTTCGTGCTAGTTATTTAGCTAATCTAGTTATTCGTTATTTGCATTCTTAGGATTTTTAGAAAACCCCCCCATCAAATAAACAATTAGTTAAAGTCCGTGTCAGTCTAAGTCTAGATAGAGTCATTAGCGTAATCAGTAGAGTCTCTTGGGTTCGATACTCGGACTTCCTTAGGCTATACTACACCGATCGGTACACTTGCCGGTTGTGTGGTTTAGGGTTTAGAGAGTCTTAGTTTTATAAATTTAAAACTTAGAGAGTCTAGTTTAGGGTTTAATTTAGTTAATTTAATTGAACCACTTTCAGCACATCAACCACCCTTTTCACCGGCAAAATTCACATAACCACCACGAAATTGTTTAAAATTGTTCAATAATTCTTTATTTCCTGTCATGTGTCTGGAACAGCCACTATCGATATACCAAATATAGATAGCCCTCTTCAGCTGCTCCTACACTCCCCAACGAAAATTTAGTTAGAGTGTGGGACCCAAGCCATGATGGTCTTGGGTCGTCCTGATTCGTCAACATAAGAAAACTCTTTGAAATAACCATCATCGCCTCTGTGTCCACCATTTCCATTTCGGAAATTATTGGAATGAGTCCCCGCAAATCGTGGATTATACGGAGTTGACGATCTGTTGGTATAACCAGAGTTTCCATACCCTCGGCTTCCATAGTTTTGGTAATTGTAATTTTGATTTCTGGGTTGCTCAAAATTCCTACCAAATCTAGGAGCATCTTCGTGTCTTGAGAATGATCGTGGACGATTATCCGAATGCGGTCTTTGATTTGGAAATCGGGGGGGGGGGGGTGACGCATATCGATCATTCACGAATCTGTTCTGTGCATGAGGTCTAGCATAGTTGTTGTTCGAACCTCCAGAACGATTGTCATTCTCAACCCCTTGAACGGTGACATGATTTTGTCGTCTGTGAGGGGTTTTCTCACGTGTATCATGTCTTTGAGGTACATTTTCTGACCTGTCCCCACGGTTAATAACAGCGGGTTTCTCCTCTTGATCCTGATTTTGTTGTGATTTAACATTTGTTTTAACAACTGGTTTTACTTCTTGTTTAATCACATTGTTTTTCTCAACCTTTTGATTTTTACCATTTTTCTTTTCAACATTAACTGATTCATTTTGTTGTTTGTCAACAAAAGGTTTCTTTTGATCAGGATCAACAAGTGATTTACCCCTGTCATCTGGACAGTCTGCTGCTAAGTGTCCTTTCCCACGACACCTGTAGCATTTGCGAATTTTCGCAGCATTCTTCGGACGTTCCTCATGATCAGTCGAAGATGAAGAGGCATTGGTGGGATTTTTCAAAATTTGGTTCACAAACTGTGAGTTGGAACCTGTTTCAATTTTTACTTCTTCTTTGATAAAATCCTCCCCTTTGACAAATTCTGTTTTAGGGACATTTTTCAAACCCTTTTTGTTTTTCCCACGTGACTTAGGTTTTGATTTTTCATTTTGAACTTGATTGAAAATTTCCAAAATCTTGTTGCTTATCAAATTTTCAATGTTTTCAAGGTTCACTTCATTTTTCTTAGACATGCCACACTTCTTCGACTGATCTGAGTCTGTAACTTCATCTGGCTCAGATTCTGACTCACTTTGTGGTTCAACTGTCAGAGGAGTCGTAGGCACAAAGTTTGCCAATTCAGGATCAATGCTTGGCATCAATGTATAGTTATGGTTTACCGGAGGAGGCACCTTGGTATAACCAATGCCAAACATTTCTTCCTCAGATTCTTTGAGACGTTGGCTGCTAATACAGAAGTTCATCACTTCAGATGAATCCTTAAACTTTTCAATCTTTCGTTGCAATTCCAAAATCAAATTATCTTTTTCCAAAATGATTTTGTTCTTTTCCAAAACAGAATTTTGACTTGTTTCAAGTTCAGATTTTAATTCCTGATTTTTAAGATTTCCCTTAGCCACAAGTCTCTCAAATTCAGAGATATCATTTTTCAGCGCTTTTATCTTAATTCGGTGTTCTTTATCCGAATTAGACAAAACCGCAATGAGTTCTCTGGATTTTTCTAAATCTGCAATTAAGTTTGTGTTATGAAGTGCATATCTATCAATCTTAGTCACAAACTCAACACATCTAGCACATCGCTTATCTACAGAAGATGATTTTACCTCAATGCCAGCCATGAATGCACAAGCCTCATTTTCTACCGAATTTTCTTCCAACCTTTTGGCTTCTGCATCCGCAAATTTCTGCATTTCAGCTGTGGAGATGTTGAATTCAAAGCGTTCTCCCTTTTCGCCATCTTCTGTCTTGCTAGACTTCTCAACAGTCTCTTCGATCGAAGGACTTTCATTCTCAGTAACATTCCCTGAATCCAACTCTTCACCAAGAACTTCAGCTACAACTGCAAGCTCCTCAATGCTTGTCTCTTCAACAACCTCTTCATACACTTCTTCGTTCACAATTTCAGCTATAAAAGCTTGTGACACAATAGCTCCTGAGATGTCTTCCAAAGCACATCCCCAGTCATAAGGCTCAGTCACACTCTGTAAAGGTTGAGCCACCATAGCATTGTTTGTTGAAGGTGTGGTATTTTCAGACCCACTTGAACGAGCACTTGAGTTGGAGCTAGCATTTGATGCATTGTATTGAGGTCTTGAGTTGTTTCCTCGGGAGTTGTTGTCTCTGTCAGATCTTTCCATCTTTGGCTTTCGACAATCACGTGCGAAATGCCCGTAGATCCCGCAGTTGTAACACTTTACCTTTGACATGTCAACCCCCATTCGAGTCTTTGTCTGACCCCCTATGAACTTCCTACCCGTCTTCAGCAGAAACTTCTTCGCTCTTCGGACTAGCAATGCCATATTGAGCTGTAGATCAAGTTCTTCCATCTCGTCTTGATCTATCTGATCGAAGTCTTCATCGAGACTTGACGGTTCAACGAGTTTCCCAAGACAGAAATTCTCGTATGCAGTCATGAAGGACGCCAACAGACCCATATTTTCTTCAATCAACTTCAAGCCGCTTGCATCTATCTTAGGAATGTTCACACTTGTTCCTTGAGATTTTTGAGTGCCACTAGAAGAGTACATCCCTTGATTTGAATTGGTTGTCCCACTTGAACTGACTGTGTTGCTTATGAAGGCGTGTTCACTTGCAGGACCTTCATTTTCCGAATACAAAGCAACACCGACACCACCATTACTACCCTTATCCGTTGGTTTCGAAGCCTTGTATAACTGAGGGTCTTGGATCTTCTCGAAATCAGACGCTTGATCTTCCATATTCCAAGCATAACCCCTCAGTTTCGGAATAGCTTCTTCCAGTGAAAGCTCTTCGTAGAGAACACCCTCTCTGATCAAAGCGGTGTACATGTTCCATTCTCTGGAAAGACAATTCAGAAACTTCTCAACCTTCTCGAATTCCGTGTAGATATTCTCTTGACTTCTATCAAGTTCGCTCAGCAGATGATAAAATCGATTCACAGTGTCATCAAATGACTCATTCTTTAACGCTTTAAACACAACGAATTGAGTCTTCAACTTCTCGAGTCGTCGTTTCTTGTAGATTGCATTTCCTTCATATCGCTCTATCATGCTATCCCACAACTCTTTCGAAGTACTTCTCTTACGAAACGTATGAAGTATCGATTGTGGCATTGCCATTGTTATCATCGACATAGCTTTCTCTTCACAGTCAAAGAATCTCTTCTGTTCGTCAGTAAGCCCCAAATACGTATCAATCGTCAACGTACGTATTGGTGTAGCACCACATCCTTTAACGATGCACAACCAGATTTTGATGTCTTTTGCTCGAACATATCTCTCAAAACGCTCCTTCCACTCAGGAAAGTCAAGTTCGTTGACCAACAAAGGAGGTTTGTCGTTACTTCCTACCTCAGCATTGTGCTTGAGGCTTTGCACCATCGTAGTCAGATTGTTGTTTGCCATTTTAGACAACAACAGAGAACTTCAAAACCGTGAAGTGAGCTTCAATCAGAGTGTGAATCCCGGATCACAGAAACCTGAAATTAAACACAGACAACAGAGCTCGGACACAACACTGTTAGAAATTTAAAACTCAGACACCCTTACTGATTGAAAAATTTCGGACACAGTGCACTTATACCTCAGACTAGAGTGAGAGTATTAAACTCGGACTCTAACTACAGGATAAAAGTAAACTCAGACTCAAGACAATCTAATAAACTCGGACTCAAAAGAGTATTCTAATAAACTTGGACTCAAAGGTGTGCTAGTAAGCTCGGACTCAAAAGAGTTCTAACAAACTCGGACTCAAAAGTATATTCAATGACACACTACTAAACTCGGACGATAAGTTATAACTTATAACTCAGACTAGATATAAATGTTAAACTCGGACTTTAACACTATAAAACAACCTCGGACTAAATTAATAGAATAAAAGTCGGACTTCAAAGTAAGAAACAAACTTCGGACACAGGAAAAATCACTACCTCGGACATAAAGATTGAAACTCGGACCAAACAACAATTAAGACACTCGGACCCTTATATATTAACTAACTCGGATATAACAACTAAAACTTAATAACTGACAGACAAACTCGGACTACTAATAATAAAATAAAATCGGACTAACCAAATAAAACAATAACCTCGGACTTAAAGAAACAAACTCGGACTAAGATAAAAAATTTGAAATAACTCGGACCCAAATACAAATTAAACTCAGACAAGATAAAACTCAGACACAATTTTCCTAAAAATAGAACAATTTGGACAAACCTAAACACAAACTCAGACTCTACTAACCCTAAATGGAAAACTCAGACTAGGAAAAAAAACTCAGACCGAAAGAATTGAAACTCAGACAAGTTTCAAAACTCAGAAGGAACCAATCTTCGGAGTATCTCCCCAATGTGACTACACACTGGTTCAATAATACCGCGGAGACACAAACACAAGGTGTAAACCTCAGACCAAGCTTCCAAAGATCAAAACTCAGAATCTTTATCTCCTTCAAAGCTCTGTATGAACAACAACAAAAACCCTGTAAAACCCAGATGAAGAAAACACTAAAAAACTCTCTAAACTACTCAAAATCCATCATCCAAACACTAGAAATGAATGAAGAATCATGAATAACACACAAAAACTCACTAAAATCTCACTAAACCCAATCAAAGTATGAACTAATCTCACCAAAACCTTCAAACTAAGAACACCTACAGTAGTATGAGCACACTGCTCTGATACCACTTGTAAGGCCTCCTAATCCAAGATCTCACTCAGCTAAAGCAACCAAAAGGTGTGCGGAATCCACCTGATGATCAACCACTGTAGATGAACACAAGAATGCAAGGATTTGAGAGAGAAATCAAGAATACACAGAGTATTCTTGATGAAGATGAATGACGTCACTCACACAAAGCGCCGCCAGACAAAAAGCACAATGATTAGGGCACAGAAATTCACACAGAAATCGTTACCTTGTCTATTCCATATTAAAGTATATATACAAGGTGAAACCCGGACTTTCCACACTAAATAGAAAGCCCGGACAGAACATAAAGCACAAAGCAAGCACAGAGTTTTTGCTACAAAACTCAGACAAATCTAGTCTATACAAACTCTGTCTAAACATAAACTCTTTCTAAACATAAACTCTTTCCAAGCATAAACTCTTTCCAAGCATAAACTCTTTCCAAGCATAAACTCTTTCCAAGCATAAACTCTTTCCAAGCATAAACTCTTTCCAAGCATAAACTCTTTCCAAACCTTGGACAAAGCTCTCCCTAGGAACTTCTTAGGGACAAAGTTTGGACATTGTTCAATAAAGACCCTAAATGTTGGAAGCCTTGCACTTATCACCCAAAAGTGCATTAACACAAGTCTATAATCACCGGATGGCATAAATGGAGTTATATTTATCGAAAGAATAGTTTATGTAATGGAACTCTACTACAGGTCCTATCACTGCGTGATCAGGTTATTGAGGCACTCATATTATCCGGAAGTAATACTGGCATTCGAATGTTTATCCCTCTATTTCGTTTAATATTGCCAAACAGAAGGATACGTATTGAAAAGAAGACAGTTCCTCTCGCCCTATGTTTTGCCGTGACGATAAATAAAAGTACAAGACTATTTTTATGTAAAGCCGGTTTGTTTCTAAAAGAATCGGTTTTTACGCATGACTAACTCGGGCGTCATCTATGGTATAAAAAATTCACATATATAAATTTATGAAGACACATAAAATTAAATAAGTTATAATTTTATATCTTCGATGGATTACTACAATAAAAAGGAATTTGTTTAGAAGTTAAAAAAAAAATTTGTTGTTCAAAATAAAATGAATAAGTACATGTATCAAGTCCCTGAATTTTATGCAGCTTCTCTAATCTACACAGAAACAGTGTAACATGTGAGTTCTGTTTTATATAAAATTCCTGTTAATAACTTTGGCCAGTTTTTTAAATTGTGATGGAAATTTTGAGATGGAAATTTCGAACAGAAAATGGCCACTACAGACAACAATCTATTGCAGCCTCAAATTCCTGTTTCAGTGGGAAAGATTAACATCAATGGAGCAGAATGATGATGAAGGTGTGGTATGAGTCCCAAGATCCTTGGAATATATATATAAAAGTGGTTTTCCCTTAATCAACCAACTTTGAAAATCGCGCTTGGAAAACATATTCAAGAGTCTAAATGCACTTGCAAAATGCCCTCATTAAGTAAGTATGTGCGGTGTTTGCAGTTTGTTGTGTATAATTATAGATATGAAGATTTCAACAACAAAAAAACACTTTACGCAAGTTAAGGCGCATGTAATGACATTCGGTAACAAGATTTTGTGGGGCGACTTTGAACTTGATTTCTAGTGTAATAGTGGTGAAGAGGCTAAGAAGAGTTGCTGAATTTTCAGAGAGATTATGTTAACCATAATATACTGAAACGAGTATATAGTGTATTTCATGTATAACTAGTTACACCTTCCTAATCTGTTACTCTTAACAAACTATTAACTCGTAGCTTATAAATATCACATCTTAAAATTAAGTATGACAAAGATTGAAAACTGAAAGAAAATAAAAGTAAGATGGAAGAAGAAACTATAACAAAAATGACTATTTTCTATGACTGAGAAATGACCATTTTCCTTAGGACCTTATCATTGATATATAGAAATAAGGCTCGCCAACATATGTTGATTAGTTTATGGTGTTGCGATTGTGAAATTTCACAATTACAAAAGAATCTCTGTGAAATTTCACAAGGTAACGGTGATATAGCCTCCTATTTTACCAGAATTAAGTGTATTTGGGATGAAATTAGTTCTTTGTACACTATTTCTCTTTGTTCTTGTGTAACTCATTAAGAAATGTTCAAAAGAGAGGAAGAACAAAGGCTAATTCAGTTCCTTATGGGACTGAATCCTGCTTATGACACAATTAGAGGAAACATACTAATGATGCAGCCTTTACCTTCAATTAATCAAGCATATGCTTTATTAATTCAAGACGAGAAGCAAAAGGAAATTCATCCTACTAAATCTTTTTCAGAAACTGCAGCAATGCATGTTCAAACTCAATTTCAAGGCAATTTTAATCCAAAATTAGGAGATTCAAAGAAGCTGGTATGTGATCATTGTAAGAAATCTGGTCATGCAGTGAACAAATGTTATAGGTTGATAGGTTTTCCAAAGGATTTTAAGTTTACAAAACCTAAACGTTTTGCTGCAAGTGCTATGAGTGAGCAAGAAAATGATTCTGGTGTTCATGCCATGAGTGCTGGGACAAGTTTCACAGTTGATCAATGTCAACAATTAATTCAGTTCTTACAGAATACTCATCTCACTAATACAAGTTCTGGAAATTTTTCTCAAGCACCTGATTTCACCATAATTAGATCTGCCAATTTTGCAGGTATAATGGAATGTTCTTCTTTATCCAATTTTCATTCTAAATGGATAGTAGATACGGGTATAAATGATCATATGTGTTTTGATGAAAACTCATTCACAAGCATAGAAATTCTCACTATACTAATCCATATATTACTTCCAAATGGAAGTATTATCACAGCAACTAAAATTGGTACAGTTCATTTGTTACCAGATTTAGTCTTGCACAATGTTTTGTTTGTTCCACAATCCAAACATAATCTTTTATCTGTGCCAAGACTTTGCAATGATACAAATGGATTAGTTTCTTTTTCTAATAAAGCTTGTGGTTTACAGGGCCCTTCTCTGAAGAGGCCACTGGTTCTTGGTAGCTTGCTGGATGGACTTTACATTCTCAAGACAAATCGAATAGTTTACAAAAATGTTTCTCCTGTTTCAAAAATAAACTCTTCCAGTTGTAATGTTGTTGTTACTGGAAAGATTTGGCATAATAGACTTGGGCATTTGCCTTTGTATAAGCTGAAACATTTATCTGTTTTTACACATGATCATATTAGTCAAATAGAATGTTGTGATATTTGCCCTCAAGCTAGCCAACATAGGTTGACATTTCCTCATAACAAAAGAGAAACACAAAAGATTTTTGATCTTATTCATGTGGATGTGTGGGGACCTTATAACACATCTACTTATAATGATTACAAGTATTTCTTGACAATAGTGGATGACTTCAGTAGAGCCACATGGACACATCTTTTGACTACAAAGAGCAATGCCTTTCCTGTTCTTCAAAATTTTATTCAGATGGTTGAGACTCAATTCTTAACCAAGATTAAATGTATAAGATCAGATAATGCATTTGAACTAGGAACAGCAAATCATCATGCTCAATATTTTCTTAGTAAAGGGATCCTGCATCAAACTTCTTGTGTTGCTACACCACAGCAGAACGGAGTGGTAGAAAGGAAGCACAAACACCTTTTAGAAACTGCTAGGGCACTTTGTTTCAGTCTAAATTGCCACTCAAGTTTTGGGGTGATTGTGTCTTAACTTCTACCCATTTAATCAATTTGTTTACCACAACATTGCTTCAAAATAAGACCCCTTATGAGATTTTGTTTAAGAAACTTCCTTCTTGTGACAATTTAAAAGTTTTTGGGTGCTTATGTTATGCTTCTACTCTCAAACAAGGTAGAGACAAGTTTCAGCCACGTGCAGTACCATGTTTGTTCATTAGATATCCTATGGGTAAAAAGGGTTATAAACTCTTTAATCTCATTTCTCATCAACCATTTGTTTCTAGAGATGTTTTTTTCAAACATCTTTTCCCATCACTTCCCAAAGATAAGTCTCTCAATTTTTCCCCACTATTGATGTTAGTGCTGACTTCTTTAATCCCGTTTCATATTCTTCTCCTATTTCTTCTTCACATTCACCTTCATTATCTTCTTCTTCTACTTTTCCTCCTGAAACTTTAAGAAGATCTGATCGATAACGAAATACACCTTCATATCTTGCTGATTACATTTGTAATACAACTATGAGTGAATCTTCTTCATCCATTTGTCCTCATACTATCACTACAGCTTTTTCTGCAGTCAATCATTTTCAAGTCTCTGATATACCTTCTTCCAATCAGACTCTTTTCCAAAACCTTACTCAAATAAAGGAGCCTATTTGTTACAAAGAAGTTGTTCTTTATCCTGAATGGCAAACTGCCATGCAGAAAGAATTTGATGCATTAGAAGCTAATCATACTTGGACAATCACTTCTCTTCCTGCTGGTAAAAAGCCTATCAAGAGCAAATGGGTTTATAAGGTCAAGTATAGAGCAGATGGCACAGTGGAACGTTGTAAAGCTAGACTTGTGGTGAGAGGCAACACGCAGCAGGCTGGGATTGATTATACTGAAACTTTCTCACCGGTAGTTAAAATGACAACTATACGAAGCCTGATTGCTACTGCTACTAAGATGCATTGGTCTTTACATTAGTTAGATGTAAACAATGCATTCTTACACGGAGATCTTGATGAAGAAATTTATATGCAACCACCTGCTGGAATGATTCTTGATGATCCTTCTAAAGTCCTTAAACTTCAGAAATCCTTGTATGGTCTTAAGCAGGCATCTAGGCAATGGTATGAAAATTTATCTGATGTTTTAAAATCCAAAGGATATATTCGATCTTCTAATGACCATTCTTTGTTTTCTAAACAAATGGGAGATTCCATTGTTCATGTGGTTGCCTATGTTGATGACATTTTGTTAACCGGAAATGATGAAACAGAAATGTAAGCTCTCAAATCTTTCCTCCATTTTACTTTTCAAATCAAAGATCTTGGATCTCTCAATTATTTTTTGGGCATTGAAATTTTAAAAGTTCCCAATGGCATCATTATGACTCAACGAAAACTTGCACATGATCTTCTTGAAGAATTTAAAGATTTTGATTCTTCAGCAACTCTTTGTCCTTTACCTCCCAATTTGCAGCTTTTACAGGATACTGGTCCTTTATTTCATGATCCTCTTCAGTATCGGCGTTTAATTGGCAAACTAAACTATCTTACTCATACACGGTCGGATCTGGCTTTTGCTGTACAGTTCTTGAGCCAGTTTATGAAGGAACCACATATACCTCATTGGGAGGCTGTTTTACATACTTTTCATTATGTTAAAGGCACTTATACTCAAGGAATATTTTTTAATAACTCACCGGATTTTAAGCTAGAGGCTTTCTGTGATTCAGACTGGGCTGTGTGTCCCAACACACGAAAATCTGTCACTGGATATTTCATTTTGTTTGTCGGAAGTCCTATTTCATGGAAGTCTAAGAAACAAGCCACTGTTTCTCTAAGTTCAGCAGAAGCCGAGTATAGATTGATGAGACGAGTCACTGCTGAACTTACATGGCTTACTAGATTACTCCATGAATTTTCAGCTCCTTCAGTTCTTCCTATTCCTTTGAAATGTGACAGCCAGACTGCTATTCATATTGCAAAGAATCCTGTGTATCATGAACGTACCAAGCACATTGAGTTGGGCTATCATTTTGTCCGGGAGAAACTTCAAGAGGGCCTGATTCATTTATCACATATTGCAACTCATGATCAACCAGCAGATTTGTTCACAAAGAGTCTTTCACATACAAAACATAATCTTTTGTTGTCTAAGTTGGGGGTTTCTTACCCTCCAACTTGAGGGGGTGTTGGTTATTTAAGCTACTCTGTTCTGTTGATTATTGTTAGGTCGTTAAGTAGTTAGGTTTTTTAGTAAACGATTTCCGTTAGATAGTTAGGTTTCCGTTATTCTGTTTAGTCTTGTATATAAAAGGAACTGAATTGAATACAATACCATACTTTTCCCCAATTTCTATTCTTCCAAATCGACATGTTTAAAGGTTGGGTATATTACCATCACATGCAGTGGCGGATTCAAACCAAAATTTCATGAGTAACTTTCAAAAAAAAAATTAAATTTGGATATTCTTCTGATGCGAATTCGAATACCATAAATTAAATGGGTAGAGAAAAAAATTACATTTTATCAAGTTAAACAACTTATTTCATTTCCAAACCATGAATATGTGTGATGTGTTTAGATTCATGTGTCTAACATGATTCTCGGTACTTTGTCATATTCTGACTCATTTAAATTTTATAGGTTGTTATCTATATTACCTATATAAGACAAGAGGTACACAAAAAAACAGGTACCAAATCCAACCTAACAATAAGCCTAAAACGAGTACGGCGTACCCGATTCTATAACCAACCCTACTTGTATTACCTCTATAAGACAAGAGGTACACAAAAAAAAACAGGTACCGAATCCAACCTAACAATAAGCCTGAAACCGTGTACGACATACCCGATTTTATAACCAACCCTACTTGTCAGTTATATACAGGTTCAATACCTTATGATTTACTACCGGTCCCACCCTGGTTATACCCGACCAAAACCGTTAAAACCCGAAAAATAAACCCCTCAATTTCAGAACTGAAAAAAGTCAGATCGTTTTCTCTTTCAAAACCTGGTTCCATACCCAACCTGGTTATTGCCATACCTAGTCTTTGACCTTGTTGAGCATACTAGTTATTGGTTTCAACGTGGAACTGGGTATGGCCTATTACCCGATTTGTGCACAAATAGGACTAGGGGTCAATGGTGGACCCATGAATTTTTTCATGGGGTGCGGAACATTTTTAAAAATTTTAGGCCCCTAAGTATATAAGTAAAAAAATCAGTTTGTATTGGGTCGGTTCGGGTCGAGTCGGGTCGCGTCATGTGTCACACCCCGGCCACGAAGAACATACAAAACGTGGCGGAAACGTCGGGGAGTGTTGTAACAGAATTTATTGTTTCAAATCCATGGCAATTGAAGTTTCGTTTTATTAATTAAACATGAAAGTTTACATTGTTTTAAACAAGAACCAAAGATTACATAACATAAATTAACTAGTTCTTGTCTCGTTTTAAGTCACTAAGGCACAGGCCCGCCTAAGTATGTCTTGATAAGTCCTATGCATCATCTCCTGAAAACACATGTGAAAATAGGTACGTCAGCATAAAAATGCCTGTGAGATACATAGGTTTTGTGAAAACAGAATTCATGACTTATGTTTGAGAAAATGTTTAGTCATGAACCTTGTAATTTGCTTTGTCTTGTAAATCATTTGAAAAACGATAAGATCAGATGATATGTATAAATAAGAGAATAATGTATGGTTAAATGAATAACCATGTAAAATGAGTTTGTATAAGATAAGTTGTTTGTAAATCAATGTCTTGTGAAAAGTGTGTTATTTGTATAAAATATTATATGTCTCAAATTGAAATGATTCAAATAACGCTACGATATGTAATACCATACAAACACTTATATATAGGAAGTACCAGTGGCGTATCCACCATGCTTGTATCATATTACACACGCCTCGTTACTTAGATCACTTACTCAAGCCAAACCATCAAGATGAAATGTTTAACAATTGTAGAAATGTTTATGTATAGTCAAATGTCTATTGTCAAATGTAAATCATGTCAACAGATACAACTGGTTCACACGGTTCAATGGTTACAAATGGTTCATATAATCAAAGGGTTAAGACGGTTCACATAGTCAAATGGTTACAACGGTTCAAAATGTAGTAAAATGTGCTCATATGCTGGATGAGCATATGCAACAGAAATGCAATGTAAAACAATGTACTAAGTATGCACACAATGGGCGTACATAGCATGAAATGTATTGTAAAGTGATGTACTAAGTATGCACACAATGGGCGTACATAGCATAAGTGTATTGTAAAGTGATGTACTAAGTATGCACACAATGGGCGTACATAGCATAAGTGTATTGTAAAGTGATGTACTAAGTATGCACACAATGGGCATACATAACATAAAATGTAATGTAATCATGTACTATAAATGTACTAATAAACATAGCAAGTATATGAAGTGAAAACAGGAGAGCATGAAAGTAACAAGTAGGCACATGTGTTTCACCCCAAAACAGTTTGGAAAACAGTAACAGAGGGGTCTATGTACTCACCTGAGATTGCTTTGAAGTTTTTGTGTAACAACCAAATAATGCTAGAGATCACGGATATCAAACGGCACCTAAATATAGGTAACTATGTTAATATACCGGACCTAAATCGGAGGATTGGGTAGGATGCGGGTTCGTAAACCAAACGAGTATGGAGACTCATGTAATATGGTTTAACAAAGCCCACATACTATAGTGAAACTTAAGCTAAGTGCTTACGACCCATTACGACCCGTTTTGGTAGCTTATGCTACCTTAACGTGTCGTTTGCGTAAAACGCGCTTGGAACGCCTAACGTTGTGACCATAAGGTATAACCTCGGAAGGTTATTCCCTATACAATTATGGTCACCTAATGTGTTTGGTCGGATCCTAAAGATCGACCAAATGGGTCGGGTTCGAAAGTATAAGCGATTGTTTAGATCGCTTTCCTTACGACCCTATATAAGCACTATACTAAAAGTGACGAGCTAAGCATGTTAGAACATGCTTAACTAAGTTTAGAAAACAGGTTTGGTATCAAAACAAACGGTTTTGATACCCACGAGTAGTTTGGTTACAAAATACACGAGAATGCGCATTTTGGCCGAAACTACGACTCGTCACTGAGCCTAGATAACGTGGTGATCAGTAGGTGTAGTCACTAGGGACTATAACCATCGTGATCACGCTCACGTTATGAAGTTCAAACGAACTTCGTGTTGACCATAGGCTGGTCAACACAGAAAGTCAAACATAGTTTCACTTTAGGACTCGAAAAGCGAATAAAAGAACGAAAGAGCACTTACGAAGGGTCCCCGAAAGCTAATCTCGATCCAGGAGCTCAGGTATGAAGCAAAGGCTTCAACTTAGAGCTTTAGATCAGATTTTGTGGGTTTTACACCAAATGGGGGGGTATTTATAGGAAAAGCAAGACCGTTAGGATTGTTTCTTGAATATCGTGCCTTGATCTCATTCGTACACTTGTCAAGATGTTGTGGTATCAAAATGTGACCTTAACCCCAGAGATTGTGAAGAGGCATTGCCCCTTGGATGCTTGAAAGGCCAAATTTTGCAAGAAAAACGAGTTTCTGCATCTGCAGGGCTGACGCGGCCCGCGTGAGAGTTGCTCCTAGGCTTACGCGGGTCGCCTGGAGGTGTAGTTCAGAAAACAAGTTTCATAAATGACAGTTTAGGTCCCCTGTTGTGGTTTAGGGCCATTTCCGACATGTTTAAGGCCCGTTAAGCCATCTTTAAGGCCCTAAAATGATGCTTAAACATTGAGGACATGAAACATCCTCAAAAATATGCCGGATGTTGGTTCGTTTGGTCGTACGATCGCGATGTTCGCTTAATTACGACGGAATGCGCATAAGCGCGAAAAACGATCCAAATGACGCGACGAATGGATTTTTCTCATGCCAAAAACTAAGGCATAATATTAGGATGCTTACATAAATTTTTGGATGTCCGGATGTATTCAGAACGTAAGTTATGCGCGAAAGTGCAAACTTATGCACTTTTTGACACTTTTAGTCCCTGAATGATCCAAAAGTTTATTTTAGCACACCGAACACCTCAAAGCCTATTTCTAAGCTATGGAGAGGATATTTATGGCATGCTTAACTTATGGGCATGTTCCGGAATGTCTGTTTTAGTACGAATCGGCATACTTTCGCAGTTTGTCAAGTTTAGTCCCTGTAAGCGAAATAACTTGTTTTTGCCATACCAAAGCCTTCAAAACTTATTTCTAACTTATGTAAAGGTTATTTAAGGTATGTTAAGTATATTTTGGTGTTCCGGAGTATTTTTCGCATTCAAACTGAGTACGTTTACGCACCAGTTTGCGTATAATTCTCCAGAAAGCGATATAAAGTTTGAAATTGAACAAGAATTGATATGTGCAAAAGATACACATATTTATACAAGATCCCAAGTATGAAATACAATATTTCATCGGCTTGGTATTTATTTGATGGTCGCGGTGACACATGTGTCACATCATGTAAAACAAAAGAACATCAAACTAAAGTTATATAATCATCAAAAACACGTCAAACCTTGTTACAAACATAATTAAAACGTCTCCCTACGGGTTTTTATTTTTTGAAATCTATCCAAAACATCATCTAAAGCTACTTTCTTAAGCAACTCAAATTTCTCTATATAACATATACAATTATCACTTAACGTCTCTACTCATAGTTCTGATCACAAACAAATTGATCCATAAGTTCAGCGCTTCATGACATAATGTTTCAATTTTAATATTCAACTATTCAAGCCCCAGAAATCGTGTGTAATCACCCTAAAAATCATCTAAACAACCTAATCACCCTAAAAATCATATAAACAACCATAAACAACGTCAAAACACAAGAAATTTCAAACGTATTTAAGAATTTTATTACTTTTTTTCTCCTATAACATCAACTAAAATCATCAAAAAAAAAACATAAAAACTTACCCTTTTATCGAATTCCGGTTGGTTTGGTGTCGGACGACGGCGGTGGTCCTCGGCTGTTGATGACGTGTTGTTGTGGCTGATGATGTGTCCGCTGATCGCTGGCAGGAGACGACGGAAGAGAGACAGGGCGGGAGGAATTCTAATGGACAATTGGGCTTATTTTAATTATTATAGTTTGAACTTAGGTTGGGTTTGGTTAATGGGCTAGGAATTAGTGGGCTAGTTATGTTTAATAAAATAGTGGGTTAAGGTATTGAGTATCTGGGTTAAGTTAGGTAGTATAAATTTATATAATTTAGGTAGTTTTTTAAAAAAAATCAGAGTTTACTAAAAAAAGTTTTAAATATAAATTGATAATATAAGCTGTGTGGACGAAAAAATCCAAAGGGTACGGACGGGATTTTTGACGAAAAATAGCATTAATTTTTTTCCCGGGGGTGCGCCCGCCCACCTTGGGCTGGGGTGGGTCCGCCCCTGCTAGGGGTAGAGGTGAACAAACCGGGTTTTTTTAATACTCGGGTTCGGGTACAAACCAAGGTACGGGTACGACCGTGTTTTGAATTTTCGGCTATTGCCAATACCCGGGTCGTGTTCGGGTCCGGCTATTAGCTAGGAAATCCATATCTTGTGTACCTGGGTTCGGGTAGGATTCGGGTTTTCTATACCCGGGTATTAGAATACCCTATTTTCGAGTTCGGGTATGTGAAAAAAAAAACCGGGCTGGTAATAAAAAAACCCGGATAAATATACACATTAACTTTGTAGTTTTTTGTTTCGAAGTTATGTGGCTTAGTTTCTAATGTTGTGTATGTTAAAGAGGTAAGTAATTAACGAGTTAATGACTTCCAATCACTATGGACCGTAGATTCCTTTTACCCTTCTCTTGTTTTTTCCATTTGAGTAAATTACAAAAATTGCCCATTATGTTTTTATCGGATTACAAAGCGCGTATCCTTTATCTTAACAAATAGAGTAAACCTACTTTATGCTTGCAAGTGGCAAGCCTTTGCACATCCTTTTCTGTTAAATTTTTACTCTCCCTTTTATCCCTTTCAACCATTTTCATATTTGAATGCTTTTTTATTTTAACAGTTCAACACCCTGCTTGCTTGGATTGGGAACCATGGCCACCACTGCTTCTTCCCTCTTTTCTCTGCCTACAACAACTCCTAAACCTCACAAAACAACAACTCTTTTTTCATGCCCTAATTTCCTTAAACCGAAATTCACCCTCAAATTCCCCAGGTATATCTTCTTTTTTACTTATCATTTTCTAGGGTTTGCTGTTTTCGTGCATACAGTTCTCTAATTAAGTGTTGGTGGGTTTTGATTTGCAGATTGGGGGTTTCTTCTTCAAAAGAAAAGGGGTCAAAAAAGGTGTCCCCTTTTGTGATTTCTTGCTTGGTTGATGATAATTTGAATGCAGAAGGGTCTTTTGGTGATGCTGAATCAAACCCTGTAAGTATTTCTCTTTTAATTGTTGTTTTTGTTATGAAAGTTTGTAACTTTGTCAAAATTGTTGATGAATTCATAGTGTTTTTCTGTTTAGAATGTAGGGAAGGGTTTTTTTTTTTTTTTTTTTTTTTTTTTTTTTTTTTTTTTTTTACACGTTACTAATGTATTAGTTTGGTTATTCTTGAAAATTGAATGAACCCAGAGTGAGGAAAGATTATGAAACACCATCTGATTTCAGTCATGATATTATCAGTGAGGAATATTTTTGAGATAAGGAATGCTTGTGAATTCGATGACTGTTTGAATAATCGAACAAATAAGTATATCAATTATTGCGCGATTATTTGACAAAGTGTTTGTTTTGATGCGTAGAATTGTGTAATCACGAGAAGTGTAATTCCATGGAATTAGATGCTTTAATTTCCATTTGCCAATTTTAAAAATAATTTGTGATTATATCCAAAATTCTTCTTTGGAGGAACTAAGAGACATTGAAATTAACATCCAAACAAGCTAAAAAGATTAAACAAAGAAGACGTCTTTATGTACTTTTTTTCTTTTATTGTTTGGTCGCATGAGTTTTCTAGTAACAGGTTCTCATGGTCACCTAAACACGAACTGCTTAACTAAAGATGTTCTTTCTTTGACCATGAAAATATTTAGGAATATTTCCGAGATCATGGAATGCTTGTGAGTTTGATATCTGATTGAAGAATCAAACGAATAAGTATATCAATATATTTAAACAACAAAAGAAAGAGAAACAAAAAATATGTCTTTATCTGCATTTTTCTTTTATTTGTCGAATTCAATATGTTTTAACTATAACCTTTAAGTGGGTCGAATCCAGTTTCCACTTGTTTTTTCTACCTATAACCCTCTTGAACTGTATTAGTGCGGTTCTCACGGTCACCCATACAAGATATGTTTAACTAAAGTTGTTTCTTTGACGATGGAAATATATAGAGAGCAACTATTGACCTCAAACTCCCGAGAAGAAGCTTGTTAGTGCAATTTACGTGCAATGCTTGTGGCGTAAGATCACAAAAGCTCATAGACCGACTAGCTTATGAAAAAGGGATGGTTTTTGTTCAGGTATTTTTTTATATTTCACACTTGTGGCGTGTTATTATGTGCACAGGTTTTACGTTTATTTATGAGGATTTTCATTGAATTATTTTTACGTTTTTATCCAGTGTACTGGATGTGAACAGTATCACAAACTTGTTGACAATCTAAATCTTGTGGTGGAGTACGACTTTCGGGAGGAAATCAATGCGAGTCCGGATGCAGATCAAGTTTGATTCGTCGTTCTACTCTGTTTTGTAAATTTGTTCTTTATCTGACAGTTAATATACATTTATAAGCCTTCTTTAACCTATAAGTTATAACGTTTGTTCTCCATCGAGTATTTCTAACCCAATTAATCAACGGGTTGTATTCAGGTTGATTTGTTTAGTTAAACATGTTGAGCTATCAACATGTTTAAAGTTAAAATAATAACTATGAAATTTATATTATATAAGGTCAAAGCGTCAACTAGTTTATGACCCGTAACCCATCTAATAGTGGTCTGAATAGTGGAACGTGTATGTCTAAAGTGCAGAAGACAGTTAACATGGGTTCTAATAGTGGCGCTACGAAAAAAAAGGCAAGAAGGAGAAAACTGTAAAGCCGTCTATGAAGCAACTTATTGAAGGTAAAGAAGTCGGTGTATATCGAAGAAGGATTTGGTTGTTATTGAGAAGCTAAAAGCTGTTGGTACTTGTGTTTTGGGGTCTGTTCAGTTGAATAAGAATGTAGTGTTGAATACTAAGATTTTGAGGGATTGGAATGCGGGTCGAAATAAATTCTTTTCTGAACAGTGGGACTTAAAAAGAGCTGCTAATGACCAGTTGGATAACCTCAATTTTACACAACAGAACTAGGCCTGGCAAACGACTCGAGTCGGGCGGGTTTGGGTTGCGGCTCAAATCAAAACGGGTTGATTTAATAAAGGGTTATTTTGGTTTGGGTCGGGACGAATCCGGTTTGGGACAGGTTTCGGGTCAGAAAGGGTTGCTTTTAAAAATAGTTATTTTGAAATCACTGTACAAATTATAAGTTCCGACTTTCCGGTTTTCAGCACCAGGTACGCGTGATCATGCCTCAGTTTATGTTTGTTTAAATGCCGGTTACATGTATCAGGATTCAGCAGCAGCAGCGGCAGTCGCGGCGGCGGCGGCGGCAGCAGCTGCAGCAGCAGCTTATCAAAAGCAGAATGACGAGTCACAAAGATTTGATTTATAAACAAAACATCATGCCGAAGACATCATGCAATTTCGCAGCAGCAGCAGCTTATCAAAAGCAGAATGACGAGTCACAAAGATTTGATTTATAAACAAAACATCATGCCGAAGACATCATGCAATTTCGTGACCAACTTTGAATTATGATGGTGTGGGATGGGAAGACATGACGGTTGAGGTGGAGATGCTGGTTCAGCTTCCGGTTTCTTGTCTTTCTTTTTTCTCCGTAACTGGAAAAACTGTTGCATTACATCCGCACATTCGGACGATAATACCCCTCTTCTTATTATCATATTTGGGTGAAACGGGTGCACAGGGGCGGGCGGTTTATCCAACCCGGATCCACTTCCACCCACATCAGGAAAAAGTCTACAAGATTAAAAGTAAACAACTCGAATCAAAATGGCAATTTATACGAATCAAACCCGGTTATTGTGGTTTTTTTTTTGTTTTTGAAATATATAAAGTCAAATAGTCAATACCTGATCCAGCTGCCATCAGCTCCAAGTAGCTTATTTGGAGCGCCCCATACAATTGTGTCGATCCGGGCTTTAAGGATGGCTCTAGCACACATAGGGCATGGTTCAAGCGTAACATAAAGTGTCGTACCCTACAATTAAAACAAGACAAAGATAAAAAACACAAAAATAAATGTTGGGTCTTAAAAAACATTTCATAATACCCTATAGAGTAAAATACCATTTTCCTCCCTGAGGTTTGGCCAGTTTTGTGATTTTTGTTCAAAGGTTAAAGGTTTGTTTTTCAGCGTCTGGATCCAAAAGGTTTGAAATCTTGCCATTTTCATCCAGCTCGTTAACCCCATCCAGTTTTCTCCGTTAAGTCAAGGGCATTTCCGTCTATTTTGTTAACTTAAAGGGCAATTTGGTCTTTTTCACTTGATGTAAAAAGACCGAATACCCATGAAAAAGACCAAATTGCCCTTTAAGTTAACAAAAAAGACGGGAATACACCGGACTTAATGGAGAAAAATGAATGGAGTTAATGAGCCAGATGAAAGTGGCAAGATTTCAAACCTTTTGGATCAGATGCCGAAAAACAAACCTTTGGATGAAAGTTGCAAAACTGGCCAAACCTCAGGGACAAAAATGGCATCTTTTACTCTACCTTATAAGACAACAAAAGGGCAAACTACAAAAAAATGCACATTACAACAACAACAATAACCATACCCAGTAAATCCCACAAATAGCAAAGCTACTTATAGGGTCTGGGGAGGGTGGGATGTAAACAGACCTTGCCTCTATCCTTATGGATAGAGAGGCTGCTTCCAGAGAGACCCTCAGCTCCAAAACGAACCGCATGCCAATACCAAGTCAAAGAATATAGAATATAGAAAAAGAAAAAGAAGCCACCAATAGCAAGACCAATACCAAGAAAGTGATAAGAGTGACACAATACAATGTAAATCAAGTATAATAGCACACAACATCATTTGGGCATAACACAAGGAGACAATCACCGGTAAAGTCACTTAAGGGATAAGAAAACCTACGTCCCTAAAATACACCTAAGACCTTACTGTAATACCCTATAGAGGTCCTGAACCCTAATCCTACGCCTCCCCGAAGTCCTATCTTGGACCATGTCCTCAGAAAGATGTAACTCTAGTAAATCATGCCTAATCTGCTCATCCCATGTCAGTTTGGGTCTGCCTCTTCCTCTCCTCCCCTCCACAGTAAGAGTTTCCACTACTCTAACTGGTGCCGTCGTTTGCCTCCGCTTCACATGCCCAAACCATCTCAACCTCCCCTCCTTAATCTTATCCGATATACTAGCCACTCCTAATCTCTCCCTAAAAACCTCATTTCTTATCCGATCTAACCTCGTGTGTCCGCACATCCACCTCAGCATCCTCATCTCTGCTACCTCCATTTTGCGTGCTTGTGTCTTCTTGATAGCCCAACAGTCTGTCCCATATAGTATAGCCGGCCTAACTGCTACCCTGTCAAATTTCCCCTTTAGTTTAGTTGGGAACCTCCTATCGCACAATACTCCACTGGCTGCCCTCCATCTACACCAGCCCGCCTGTATGCGATGGGTTACATCACTATCTATGTCACCATCTCTTTGTACAAACGACCCCAAATACTTAAATTTAGTTACCTGCGGGACCAATTGATCCTCAATTGTGATTTGGGTGTCATCGTCATCGGCTGAACCACTGAAATCGCAGTGTAGATACTCAGTCTTTGATCGACTAATCCTTAGGCCCTTTCCCTCTAGAGCTACACGCCACTCCTCTACCCTCGCGTTCAGGCACTGTTTAGTCTCCGAAATCAAGACAATATCGTCTGCAAAAAGCATGCACCACGGAACTGTCTCCTGAATCAACTTGGACAACTCAACCAAGACAACCGCAAAAAGAAAAGGGCCCAACGCAGACCCTTGGTGTAGTCCTACCTCCACAGGAAAGAAGTTTGTATCCCCTACAGGTGACCGAACACTAGTTTCTGTTCTATCGTATGTATCCTTAATTATGTCTATATACTTCCTGGGTAGCCCTCGATCCTCCAAACTATCCCAAATCAGTTGTCGTGGGACACTGTCATATGCCTTTTCAAGGTCGATAAACACCATATGTAAATCTTGCTTCTTCGATCTATAAACACCATATCTTTCTCTAATAACCATAATATATACGAATACTAACGATGATGATTGGCATATTCTTACCTCTTACGTATGATCAGCATATATACATATAGATTGTATGAGAGAAAAAGAGATTTGTGACATAAAGTAAATATTCACTCATTATTTTTGTCTTCTTGTTCTTTTTAACCAAAAACAATCCACGTTTTTCTGCAAAATGAGTAGAAGTTTGTAACTTTATTTACCAAGCACACGATGCTTTGTTCTGATCAATAACTTTGTTAAAAAGTAATGATATATGTGTCACTTTGTTCTTTCATATCCATGGTTGTCTAAATAAAAAGTTTGTGGATCAAAACTCGCTCAAAATCGGCTCGTCTATGAATGATCCGGTTAGAATTTGTAAACGAGTTGAGCTCGAACCAAAGTAAAGTCTTTTGTTGGCTCATTCAGGTTCAGCTGACATAATAAGGTCCATGAATCTACCTCCCAAATATTAACTTTTAATATTAAATATAATTTTCAATTTAAACAAGTTAAATTCTAGTTTTTTACGAGTCGACCTTCAGTAAGGTAGCTCTATTCATATCAAACTAAGGGAATATCAATGATGGAATATTTAAAGACATGATATAAAGGTTGTCCATCTTTGATTCCAACAAGCTCACAAACTCTATATGTGTCTATTATATTGATGGAGTCTGTTGTACACTATATATCGAGTATATTATGATGTTCTCTAATTATTGATTTTGCAAAATCCTAGAAGTTGCATAAGAATTTAACCCTTTTCGTGTGCTTGAAAATCGATTAAACTAATATGATGCTATATATTGCATTCATATCTTATATTTCATATTTGACATTGTGTAGAAGTAACCAAGTTTTTCTAGTTAAATGGACCTCAAAAGTTATATAACTTGTAAACATAGTTTTTCGTGTGTTTGAAATTTGACTAAACTAAATGGTGGGTTTAACCAATAAATCCAAGCACAACCAATATAATTATTTGACACCAATCATAACGCATAACACAGACAAACCTAAATATAACTGTGTAGTCTAAACATAGCTCGTATTAATCATTGACTAGTTGTAAATGAGTTGATGGGTTATAAACAGATTCCTAGGTTGTAATTGGGTTGACATATATAACCCTAGCGATCTCACGCACCCGTGTCGATCCAAAAGTATACAATTACTTTTAATTATTATGTTCTTTATTTTTTATAGATCATCGCCTAGGGGCTGTTCGGTACATGAAGGTGGAGGGAGAGGCTACAATAGGAGTTGGAGGCTGACTAGACGACGATGCGAATATTTCAAGCAACCATGGAAGAATAGGTACGCCAACAACAGTCAAGATCAACACCACTGTTAGGACCGACACCACGACCTCCACCACGACTCTCCCCTACTTAGCTAGATGTTCTTTTATATATATCTTTCCTTTAATAATAACAATAATAAATAATATTAATTCATATAGCTTGTAGGTTTACTACTACTAGCAAGAACACATTTATATAAAATAAAGCTATTTGTACTACATTATGTGATATACAATTATAGCTGAAGGAACATGAGTACAATTCTAAGTGACAATATCTGAAATCATGGGTACAAATCTCTGTTTTTCCTGCTGGCCTATTGTAAAAGAAGGTAAGAGGATGAAAATCATGGGGGTGAGTAGGATAGCACTTTTTCATAATGCATAAACCATTATACAATGGCTTTATGATATCAATTTGTGTCTCTCTTGGTACAATTTCTACAAGCATATGAATAAAAGATTTGTGTAGTCAATTCAGATATCAATCTATCAGTATCAATGTATCTGATTCAAAATGAACTTGTTCACATGCAAAAGGTTGTATGTTGATGTGATAATAGATAAAGATTCGCGCAAACACATGGCACATGGACACATGAACAAAGAGTCTCTTCATGTTAGTTCTATGCCCGCAAAAGCCAAACAGTTTATGGTATCTTCATCAACTGTCATTATTCTTCTGGAACCATGAGAAAGATAGGAAAATAAAACAAGAAAAACGTTACATAGAAGGGAGACACTAGGAGAGAGCTTGGAAAGAACGGATAACTACCAATAACTTTATTTCAGTACCCACAATCCTCACTGCTAAAAACTTTTGGGTTTAGCTTGGCAAGAGCCCACGCTTTGTTAGTCAGCTTATGACATTTACACTAAGACACCAGTGAGTTTAGGGTGTTTCTCTTGGTTAGCTTGGTCTAGTCAATGCAAATCTTATGTAAATTGAGTCTCTATATATGCTAAGAGTAGCCACGGTGCGGTGCTTTTCGCTCATCCATTGGCATCCCAGTCAGGGCCGGCCCTGAGAATTCGGTTACCCTCTTCGAGCTTCGAAAAACGTGCCCTTAGTCCTTAACGAAATAGGGTATTGAGCTCACTAAAAGTCTAAACCTAATGCCAATGGGCTAATAACTAATCTAAACCATAACAATAGTTTGTAAGTGGACCTATGTTGGTGTTTGTACGTGTGTATACCCTATTAAAAGATATTTAACATATATAAATTGTGTTTTTTTTCATAAAAAATGTGCCCTTCGACATATCAGAGCCCTGGCCGGTGGTCCTCCCTGCCACCCCAGGGCTGGCCATGATCCCAGTGGACAACACGTCCAATTCGTTTCAAGTCAGTAGATCCGGGCCTCAGTTAGACTTCTTGTGCCCCCCCCCCCCCCACACACACACACACTGTGTGTAATATATTATTTTTAATGGGGTTTGTGGAGTTTTGTGAAAAAATTTATAATTTTTAGGAAAGTTTGTAAATATGATGTGGTGGTGAGATGCCGGTTTGTATAGAGGTTTGCGGGGTGCACATTGTAGATGCTTTAATGGATAAACATTCTTGATCAAATATTGGCACGTAATACTAGAAGTACGGGTTCCTTATAAACAGTGGCGGAACTAGAAGAAAAATTCAGGGGTATCCTATTTTTTTTATCTAGGGCCATTCTCGAGAATTCAAAAGCCCGGTGCGGCTTGTAAAAATGGGCCCTTTTTTTAACTTAGGGTCATCTCTGAGAATTCGAGAGTACTTAAGGGACCTGCGCGGCTAGTCCTTGAGACCATATATAACTGAAATTACGTATTAATTAGGTATAGATACATGTGTTTCGAAACTATTTTTGAAAGTAAAATTGTTAATCAACTCTACATATTCCATACTTATCATAGAGCTATAGATCGAAAACTATTTAATTATATAATCCAAATATAATTTATTTTTTATTCTAAAGAATACGTTAATTATATTTTTTATTAATGGATGTACGAAATGCACACTAGAAGGTTATCAATTTTTTTTATAAAGCTTTAATAGTTAGAAGTTTTATAAATAATATTTAGGTTGTAATAAAAAAATCTTCAAAACCAAATAGAAAAAACGAAAATTATAACAGGGGCGGACTTACGTGAGGATCAGTGAGGAACCAAGCATAAGATTTATAACATTGTTGCTACTGAACTTCACTTTTGAAGATCATTTTCCATGTCACTCTCAACGTGAACATACATATATACCTTGAGAAGAGAGACGGTTATGATGGCGGTTGAATTTGGCGGGAATAACTGCCATTCTGTTGGTGCACTTGTGTCTGTACTTTGTCTGTATTCGGTCTATATGTAAACGATGTCCAAGTTAGCCTTGTAAGTTTGACCAAGTCAACTATCCTCCTAGTTTGACTTGGCCAAACAGTTGGTAAATATTGAAAGATGTTCTCTGTCGAAGGATAGCCTCGAAGGATACTGTTGATCCTTCGAGGTGCTCGAAAGATATGCTTCGAATGATTAGACCTCGAAAGGTGATCTTTCGAGGTCCTTGCTGATCCTTCGAAAGCATCATATCCGAAAGATGATCCTTCGGACCATCTATCAGATCCTTCGACCAGACATCATGGGCTGGGTATATATATACCCATGCAGTGTAGTGTAGAAGATAGATGCACACTTAGAGAGACAGACAAGAGTTGAGAGCATTCTGTCCGAAACACACACACACACACTTTGAGAGTTTGCAAACTGATTGTAAACACTGTGCTTGTAACCGGAAACTTTCTACGCATTAATACAAGTGGTGTTAATCGTTGAGTCTTGTGTGTTCTTGTGTTTGTTCTTGCATCATCCCGGTTTGCTCGCTAGCTTGGATTCCGCACTCGCTAGTGAGTTTGTATAACAAGGTTTAGGTTTGTTCTCGATCCTCCAAGAGGGACCTACAAGTGGTATCAGAGCTTTGGCTCTTTACCTTGTTTAAAACCGGGTTTTGTTCAAGTTCTTGGTGTGTTTGGACACTAGGTTTAGCACCCGTTTTGGTGGTTTTTCTTGCTTGATTAAACTGAAAAACGAGCTCTAAACCATCGGGAGTGTTCAAGGTTGGGTTGGGTAACTTGAAAACTTGTTTTTAAGTGACTTTGATTTTTCCGGTCATATTCCGATTATCATTCCGGTGAACTGGTTGAGGATAAGGTTGCCTATTTTTAGTAAACTTTTTGAAAGTCAAAAAGTTTGGTGAAAAGTTGTTGGCAGACCATATCCTTTCTGCCGAAAGTTGGTACACCAACCTGTCACTTTTCTCACCAACCCATCAGTACTTTTGTCAGTGTGTCAGACCGACGAAAGATAACTTTCGAGCTCGAAGGATCATCCTTCGATCAAGGAGATTCGAAAGATAACCATCCTTCGAACATCTTTCGAAGTCAGTGTGTTATTCTTCGAGTCAAGGAATCTTTTCGATAGATACATCCTTCGAGTTACTGTTCATTACGAAAGATAAGGATCCTTCGTGTTGGGTGAATCTTTCAAGGTTATCTTTCGAAGTTATTGTTCGAGCCATCAACAGTGATCCTTCGAACACTGTTGATTCTTCGAACAAGTGTCATCTTTCGAGACCTGTGTTCGAAACATAAGGAGAATCTTTCGAAATCATCTTTCGAAAGATAAGGATCCTTCGTATAGTCAATCTTTCGAAGTCAATCCTTCGAAGTCTTTGTTCGAAACTCAACAAGGATCTTTCGAACCTTGTTGATCATTCGAACAAATATTGATCTTTCGAACAGGTTGCATCTTTCGATTCATATCTGTTTTTGCACTTAACAGTTTGTGGTGTGTAGGTTTGGTACTTATATTTGATCAAAATGAGTTGTACTAGTCCGTGGGATTGGAGTTTAGACTCACGATCCAATCAAGAGCTAGTCACTGCTTCAGATTGGGCAAAGAGTATGATTCCACAGCCATCAATCAGTCCAAGTCAATGGGCTTTGGTATCCAATCAAAGTCAAAGTCTTCAGAACCTTCTGATTAGTGAGAGTGAAACTGGCAGCAACAATCGTCCACCTAAGTTGAACCATATGAACGATTTTCCATCATGGAAAAACCGTTTTCACACATATGTTCAAGGTCAAAGCACTGATCTTTGGACGTGTTTTATCAATGCGTTCAATACTAATCTTGAAACTGCTGCGTCAACTTCAGAGGGTTATGCCAATATGCTTGAAAATGACAAGAAGGCTTATGAATTGGAGAAAAAGGCCTTTGCCACACTTACTCAAGCACTCAACAAAGACATCTACCATCAGTTCTCATATTGCAAGACCACGAAAGCATTGTGGGATGCCTTAGTTGCTAGAGGAGAAGGCAATGCAGCTGCTCGAAAATCTCGGCATGATTTGTTGAAGAAAGAGTTTGAATCCTTTCAGTTTTTGGAAAACGAGACTTTGAATGATATGATCACACGTTTCTATCATTTGATTAGTGAGATGTGTGCTTATGGAGTTGTCTCTACTCAACAAGACATGGTGAGTAGATTTGCTGACGCCTTACCTCCAAAGTGGAGTTCTTTCATTGAACGGTTGAAGCATACTGGAACTCTAGATCAAGTCAACATCTACGAGTTCATTCAAAAGCTGGAACATAAAAATGATGAAGAAATTAGGAAAGCAAGGCGTGCTCCAGCTCCTCAGAATACAGAAATGTATCTTCCAGGATTCGATGCTTTGGCAAGATCCGCCGCAGCTCAGCAACAGCAACCTAAGCTGCAGACTGCATTTGTGTCCAATACAAGTTCAAGTTCCTTTCCGTTTCCTCAGTCAACAGCTGCTCCACCACAACCTCAATTCGATCCGAGGTCTTACATTCCTGTTCCAACACAGCCACAACCACAACCTCAACAACAACAACAGCAAGCTCACTATACAAGCAATCCTCAACCTCAACCCCAAAATCATCACACAATCCGAGTCGACAACTCAAATCTTTCACACCTTAGCATTGAAGTTGCTAAGGAACATATGGAGATTATCAACACCATGGTCAGTGCATACTGTGGTTTGGTAGCAGGTCAGCTTGGAAACATCAACATGACCAATGAAGATTATGATCAGATCGACAAGGAAGAAATGGAGTTGATGGATATTAAATGGGCTTTTGCTAGTGCGGTTAGAAGGGCAAAAGATTTCATGGCACGAACTGGAAGAACTTCGTTGGAAGGAAAGAAAAACACGAAGTATGGGTTTGATATTAATGCCGTCACGTGCTTTAACTGTGGCGAGAAAGGGCACTTTAAACGTGAGTGCACTCGACCAACAAAACACGGCAATCACAACCCTTTCAGAAACCAGACGAATGTGAATGCCCAACAAGAAAACCGTGAACGGAGGATGGTGGCAGTGAACAACAATCAGGGACAGCCTGGAACTGCAAATCACAATCGGGCTTTGGCTGTTCAAGCTGATGAAGGATGTGACTGGTCAGTTCAGTTTGGTGAAGGTGATCAAGGAAGTGGAACTGCATTGTATGCTAAAGTCATCGAGCATGTTCATAAAGAAGAATCTTCTGGAAGCGATGACAGTTCTGGTTATTCTGGAAGTTCGGATGAAGAAGGCTCTGTTTCTGGGGATAATCACTCAGAGCCTGATGAGGAGGAAGAAGGTGAAGATATTCAGGATCTTCTGAATGAAGCTGATGAGCTTAAATGTCAGAAATCAATTCTGATTAGGAAGGCTGCTGCTACATCAACGGAAATGGAAAAACTATTTTCTGAAGATGGAGCTTTTTCTTTTCAAACTGCCTTTATGGCAAACGGCTCAGCCTCTACTAGTCAGGTAACTTCTGAACCTCCTGCTCCTAGTATTTGTAAATCATGTGCAGAGATGAAGCTTGAATCAGAAAAGCTTCATAGTCATAACCAGAATTTGGTTATTGAACTGTCGAAATGCAAAGAGGCAAACATGGCTTTAACCCGGAATGAAAAAGAATTTAAATCTGTAATAGAAACTTTAAAGAAAAATGTGTCCGAGGTTAACAAATTAGTTTACCACAAGCAAGTGAGTATAAATGAATATATTAACATTGTGGAAGAAACTAAGAAACAATTAGCCATTGCCCAATGCGAACATGATGCGATCAAACAGAAATTGGATAGTTATTCTAACTCCCAATTTGTGCTTGATCACATCATCGATGTTCAACAACTAAAGGGAAATCAAAAAGGCATAGGGTATAACAAATGTCCGCCCCCTTTGATGAACAACTATACCAAGATGCCTGATGAGGAAGAAATGCCTCGGTATGAACCCAGTGTCCCTCTTGATGTTGAGGAATTTGCTACTGGCCTTGGGTTCAAACCGGACAACTCTTCAAACACAGCCTCTAAGGAACAAGAAACTTCATCATCCATGAAGCAAAGTCCTCCAATTATCGAGGACTATGAGACATCGGATGATGAATCAGAAGTGGCTGTAAGTGATCAGGATAAATCACTTAGCAAGATGAAAGGAGTAGATATTCCACGAGAGAATCACATCCTTTGTGATCCTGATACTCCTGAGGTTCCATCTGCTAAGAAGCAAGTGATTGATCCTGTCAAAGTTGATAAGACAGGTGTGTCTACTGTTAAAAGCAGTAATGTGTTGTACACTTTGGTTGGAGATAATAAAATCTACTCAGATCATGTTTTTCCAATTAAAAATGTAAATCAGTCGTTGATTGATAAAGTCTTTGAAGACAACACAAACAAGTTTTTAGGAAAAACACTTCCGGGAATTGTTGTAACACAATGTGATCCAATTCCTAAGGCTGAGATTAGAAAACAGTTTGGTAATCAAAAATCTCCAACCACTCAACAACCGACTGCTTCTAAGGGTAAACAACAACAACGAGCTCCAAAGCCAAAGGCTAAGGTTGAATCAAAAGGAGCTCGTTACATGAAGAAAGGAAAAGATGTTAAATTTGTAGCATCAAAAGGTACAGATAAAATTGAGACTTTTGAAAACAAATCAAACACTGATTTTGTACAACAAGTCAAGATTTTGAAACGTAACAGTGATAACAATTACACCCAACACACAAACGGGTGTGATGAAAGAGCAAGTACCTCAGGTTCTACAGGTTCAACATCTAGTAGTCGATCAAGTTCTCCTAAGTCTGTTGAAAGGAGAACTTGTTTCAAATGTGGAGAAATTGGGCACATTATCAGAAACTGCCCAAATGCTCCAAAGAAGAAACTTGTTGAAAAAGCTCCACTTGAAACAGCTCACCCTCAACGTCGACCAGTTTCACCTAAACATGATAAACGAACAATGAAAGAACAAGAAACTAAACAACGACGTAAGAACATAAAAACTGTTGAAAAGGCTTTAAAACCTGAAGTTCAAACAGTTAAAAGGAAACCAAGTGTATCACAACCTGTAAAACCAGAAACTTCAAAAACTGTTTATAAAAATAAAACTGGTAGGCAAAGACAAACTTGGTTACCTAAGTCGGGTGACAATTCAGGGGGAGCAGTTGTTCTTAAAAATCATCAAGAGATCGAGCTCACGTTTCGTGATGCCAAGGGACGACCCAAGACCACTAAGGCTTGGGTCCCCATTCTTAACTGATGTGTTTAATTGACATGTGCAGGATGTTCTAGGAGGAACTATTAATAGTCATTGGATTGTTGATAGTGGAGCATCCAGGCACATGACTGGCGACTTACGGCTCCTGTATGACGTGAGAAATATTCGAGGAGGGTATGTTGCTTTTGCGGGTGATAAAGGTGGGTACATCACTGGAGAAGGAAGTATCTCCAATGGTATCGTGTGCTTTGATAAGATCAATTATGTGAAGCAAATTGATCACAATCTTCTGAGTGTGTCGCAAATCTGCGATAAAAAGTTCTCAGTGATTTTTGATGACGCTGGCTGCTATGTGCTGAAACCTGGATTCAAAATTCCACAAGAATGGATTCTCTTATCGGCTCCGAGAGTTAATGATCTTTATATTCTCGACATGAGTCAAGCGATTACTACATCTGCACAAGTCACTTGCTTTGTCTCAAAAGCCACGGAAAAGGAGTCAATATCTTGGCACAGAAGAATGGGACACATTCACTTGAGAAAGATGAACCATTTGGTGAAAAATAGTCTTGTGAATGGTGTGCCTGTGAGAAGTTTTCATCTACAAGATATCTGTGTCTCGTGCCAAAAAGGGAAGCAAACAAAGAAGTCTCACCCTTTGAAGAAAATCAACACTGTCAGCATGCCTCTCGAACGTCTTCATATGGACCTATTTGGACCTATGAAGCACAAGACAACGTTTGGTGATGCTTATTGTTTAGTAGTTACTGATGACTACTCTAGATTTTCTTGGGTATCTTTTATGGCACACAAGAGTGAAACTCCTGGCATCCTCAAGGATCTTCTTACAATGTTGGAGAATCTCTATACGTTGAAAGTAAAAAGGATCCGGAGCGACAATGGAACCGAATTCAAGAATCAAGTTATGGATGAGTTTTGTACTTCTAAAGGCATTCTTCATGAGTACAGTTCTCGTTATACTCCACAACAAAATGGTGTCGCTGAGAGGAAGAATCGGACGATTATAGAAACTGCAAGAACAATGTTAGTAGAGTCGGAACTCCCTATTCAATTCTGGGGAGAGGCTGTATCGGCTGCTTGCTACACGTTGAACAGAGTTCTTACAGTTAAGAGACATGGCAAGACTTGCTTCGAACTCCTTCAGAAAAGGAAACCGGATCTTTCTTACCTTGAACCGTTTGGTGCTCCTTGTACTATGATTGAGCCAGATGGAAAGTTTGGTGCAAGAGCTATCGAGGGTTTCTTCCTTGGATATGCTACTCCGAATTTTCGTGTTTGGAATCTAGCTACCAAAAAGATTGAGCTATGGAGTGAAGTTAGGGTTCAAAGGTACACGAGTCCTGTTAGGGCTCCGGGTGATCCGTGGATGTTCGATTACGATGGGCTATTTGACTCCTTCAATCTGCCAACCTTTGACGAAGAATCAGCAGCGGCTCGAATGTTGTTAGAAAGTGACAACGCTGCTGTCTCGCCTTTGGTTAGACCTATTGTTGTTGACTCTCAAGCTTCTTCGTCAGTCAACAATATGGTTCAAAATGAGGTTTATGAAGATGCTGTTGATTATAATGACTCTTCTGAAGATGATGAATATCATGATGCAGCCGAAGGATCTTCAGCTCCAGCTGCTCCTGTTCAAGGTGCTTCTGTCGATACACCTCATACGCAGAATGTAGACACTGCTGAAGGGAATGCATCCACCTCTAACCACATTCCTGGTGTGGAGTTGGTTGTTGATCTTAATCTTACCAATTTGGGTATCAATGCACGTGTGCCAGATAATCCTGAAATGAGGATTCACGATACCCATCCCCAGCAGAACATAATAGGAGATGTCCATCGCGGTGTGCAGACACGTAATCAGCTGAGAAACAACCGGAATGCTGGTTTGTATTCAGCTATAAGAGAATCTGGTCAACAAAATGACTGGTCCTTCGCGTGTTACGTGTCACAAGAAGAACCAAAGTCGTGGAAAGAAGCATTGAAAGACAGTGCTTGGGTTGAAGCCATGCAGGAAGAATTACAGCAATTTCACAAGCTTGGAGTTTGGAAGCTTGTTGAAAAGCCTGAGAACTACAAGAAGATTGGCACTCGATGGGTCTTCAAATGCAAGAAAGACGACCGTGGAGTGGTTATTCGAAACAAAGCTCGTTTAGTCGTTCAAGGTTTTCGACAGATAGAAGGGATCGACTACAACGAAGTCTATGCACCTGTTGCACGTCTGGAAGCTATTCGGATCTTTCTGGCTTATGCCTCATTCAAAGGATTCAAGGTTTACCAGATGGACGTCAAAAGTGCATTTCTACATGGTGTGGTTGAAGAAGAGGTATATGTCGAACAGCCTCCAGGTTTTGAAGATCCTGTCCATCCCGATCGGGTTTGGTTGCTCAACAAAGCTCTCTATGGTCTTCATCAAGCGCCACGAGCTTGGTATGCAACCTTATCTACATATCTGCTGGAGAACGGTTTTCGAAGAGGTCTTATCGATTGTACTCTCTTCATCAAAGAACAAGATGGAGATCTTCTTCTGGTACAGGTATATGTTGATGATATTATTTTTGGTTCTACTAATGATGTTTTGTGTAGGAATTTCGAGCGCATCATGCAGGATAAGTTCGAGATGAGTGCTATGGGGGAAATGAATTTCTTCTTGGGCCTACAAGTGCAACAAACGGAGTCTGGGATATTCATCCATCAGACTAGATATGTTGGTGACATCTTGAGCCGGTTCCAGATGTCCGATGCAACGCCCATTGGTACCCCATTGCCAACTAATCACGGAATAACTCCTGACCTGAAGGGTGAACCTGTTAGCCCTTCATACTATCGCGCGATGATCGGATCCCTTATGTACCTCACAGCATCAAGGCCAGATATAATGTACCCAACGTGCCTACTTGCCAGATATCAAGTTAATCCGAAGGCCTCACATCTTGCAGCTGTCAAAAGGATTTTTCGTTATTTGAAGGCTTACCCCGACACCGGTCTGTGGTACCCTAGGGATAATAACTTTGACTTGGTCGCATTCAGTGATTCTGATTTTGGCGGATGTAAAATCGACGGCAAATCCACAACGGCTGGATGTCAGTTTTTAGGAAATCGCCTAGTCACATGGCAGTGCAAGAAGCAGACGTGTGTCGCTACATCAACATGCGAAGCTGAATACATTGCTGCCTCAAGTTGTTGCTCACAAGTTCTTTGGATCCAACAACAATTGCGGGACTACGGTTTTGAATTCCTAACTACTCCTATTTACGTTGATAATTCTGCTGCTTTAGATATCACTAAAAATCCTGTGCAGCATTCTAAGACCAAACACATCGAAATCAAATATCACTTCATACGTGATTGCTTTCAGAAAAGGCTAATCGATGTTGTTAAGGTCCACACCGATGACCAACGTGCCGACTTATTTACCAAAGCTTTTGACAAATCTAGATTTGACTTCTTATTATTGGTAAATGGCATTAAGGTCAAGCAAGAGTAAACCAACATCGGAAAATCATTTTTGTAAATATCTTTGTGTGTTTTTAAATTTATCTTAGTTTATTGAATTTAGGGGGAGTAAATCCAAAAATCTGAAAATCCAAAAACATCGAAAAATTTCAAAAACACAAAAACAATAGAAAAACAAAAATGAGTTTCCTGGCGAGCAAAAGAGAAAATGATAGTACATCAGTGGTCTATCCAAACCTCTTTAAACCTTAAATGCAAAACGATAAGCAGCTCTATATAAGATGTATCGGTAGGCTCACAATCATTTTAAAGTGTGCAGGGTGATATAAATCTTAATCGACTGAAGATCAGGTGGGAACCATTCATTGGCATATGGTCTTAGTACCGAAATTTCGTTTGATAGATTGCCGAGGTTCTGAGATATTCGGTCTTTATGCTGCTTATCATCTGGGTATCATGGTTGTATCTTTTACCAAAAAAATAACGGGGACGCAAGTCTAGATCTTCCATGATACTATACATACGTGTACATATTCATACTGCATTCGACCTCAATAAGTGATAAACAATCACATGTCCAAACAAATAAGTGATAAAATATCACATCTATCCGGGTGTCAAGTTCGTCTCTCTGCTGTACGGAAGTACTGACCTGTTCACGGACTTGCACCTGTGCCCTCATGCATATGAAAATCAAGTTCCTCATCAATAAGTGATTATATCACATAGGGCTTGTTTTCAAATCAAAATAAGTGAGTATCTCACAATTTATACGGTCAAACAGATGATAATCGGTATACTCACCGGTAAGATGAACTCTCGTGCATACCTTGATACGGGAATGTGTCGTGATGTGGATGAACACCGGTCGGTAAGTATAAATCATACCTTAACGTATCCCCTCGCCATGATTACATCTGATAAGTTGAGCTTAAGTGGACAACAATACCGATAATTGTTATAGGATGCTTATCTTAATGTTAACTAACTGAACAACAAGAGTGTTTTGGCATGACCGTACACTGATATGATTCTCTTACCCTCGAAACTCGCAAAAAGAATGTCTGTATATAGTCAGTTACTGCTTAACTTTTATTGTTTTTCTTTTAAACAGTTTCGTCGTT
Source organism: Helianthus annuus (assembly GCF_002127325.2). Taxonomy (NCBI): domain Eukaryota; kingdom Viridiplantae; phylum Streptophyta; class Magnoliopsida; order Asterales; family Asteraceae; genus Helianthus; species Helianthus annuus. The sequence continues at coordinate 163,214,301 of NC_035434.2, read as the reverse complement.
TGGTGCATATCAGCACGACATTAGCGGTGATGTCGTTTGATAACACTCAAAGGATTTTAAATTGTTGTCTTTTAATTTCAAAAATACCAAAAAGATTTTAGGCGTGTTTTAATATAAACTTTATAAAAGCCAAAAAGATTTTCTTTCTACTTTATTTTCGATCGTACGATGTTGGAGCTCGAGTCTTCGTTGCCTGAAACCTGAACGAAAACCGAATTGACTAAATCTTCATAAACGGTCGAAATTTGCAAGTTTTGAAAGTTAAAGGCTAAAAATTGACAAATTTATTAAACTTTCAAACTGTCGGACGGTGTTTGATTGTGACATGGTCATTCGTGTGTCATTTGTTTATACTATATTCCAAGCAGTTGTTCTCATTACGCGTTTAGATTTCTTGCATGTGCAGATTCTAAAGGCTAGGAGAACATGGTCGATGACAAGCCTTGGAATGAAGACACGACGAGAAGGCGCTCAAAAGATGAAGATGATCGAGTTGCCGCTGGCCATCATCAACACCACAAGGATCTTACTTCATAAAGATAAAGTCTTTTCACGAGCATAACTCAAGGGGGAGCTTATGTTAAGGGGGAGTTTGTCAACACACTTTCTACATGATTCGGGTAGTTTGTTGATACACTCTCTGCTTTCAAGACGTGAAGACTTTGAAGATCCTCCGACATTGAAGACTTGAAAGGACATCAGAGTTTTGGGAACTCGAAGACCAAAGACCGTCGAAGTTCGAGACGAGTCTACAACTATAGAAGATAAAGACAAAGCTACAGCCAAGGGGGAGTTTGTTGGTGCACTTGTGTCTGTACTTTGTCTGTATTCGGTCTATATGTAAACGATGTCCAAGTTAGCCTTGTAAGTTTGACCAAGTCAACTATCCTCCTAGTTTGACTTGGCCAAACAGTTGGTAAATATTGAAAGATGTTCTCTGTCGAAGGATAGCCTCGAAGGATACTGTTGATCCTTCGAGGTGCTCGAAAGATATGCTTCGAATGATTAGACCTCGAAAGGTGATCTTTCGAGGTCCTTGCTGATCCTTCGAAAGCATCATATCCGAAAGATGATCCTTCGGACCATCTATCAGATCCTTCGACCAGACATCATGGGCTGGGTATATATATACCCATGCAGTGTAGTGTAGAAGATAGATGCACACTTAGAGAGACAGACAAGAGTTGAGAGCATTCTGTCCGAAACACACACACACACACTTTGAGAGTTTGCAAACTGATTGTAAACACTGTGCTTGTAACCGGAAACTTTCTACGCATTAATACAAGTGGTGTTAATCGTTGAGTCTTGTGTGTTCTTGTGTTTGTTCTTGCATCATCCCGGTTTGCTCGCTAGCTTGGATTCCGCACTCGCTAGTGAGTTTGTATAACAAGGTTTAGGTTTGTTCTCGATCCTCCAAGAGGGACCTACACATTCGAAACCGATACCAACCATCAAACACATCCCTTCGAATACATTGTCACACATACATATATCCTAGGTTTAATACATAACATAAATACGAAATTATGTTTATAACATTCTAACAATTCTATCTCACTAAGTTGATGCCAATATCACATTTGATAATGAAATATAGCACTCATATTGTTGTTTATGTTGCCAAACAATTGTCTAGCACCACTACACCAGTTAGCGGTTCATCAAGAACTAATAAGCTTTCTTTTTAAGGACTTTGTGTCTAGTTCTCAGAAAGGATATCCGAAGAATTAAACGAATACTCAAATTTTTTTTTTTTTGTTAAGTGTAGAAGGCATCGACCAAAGATACAAAAATGGTTGAGGTAAATCAAAGTCCAAAAGAAGAAGTCAGGAAGAAAAAGGATAAGACATGCTGCAATTACAAATAAATTTTGTTTTCATATTGAACATATTGTATATAGAATACATGCTCCTCAGAACACTCGTACACTATCCATATAAGGTAGTTAGGCTTTTGCATGACTCTTGATGGTCAGCAGACTACCTAACATGTTTGGAGCAAATTTTATTGATTCACTTGAGTTCAAGATATCATTCTAGAAGATGAATGGTAAGGTTCGGGTATTAGTGTTTCCGAATTAAGAGTTTTTAGATTTGTTTGTTAAGCCAAAGTAAAAGATGATTGGAACAAGCTAGAGGAAAATGTGAAAGATGTGTATATTCAATTCTAGGTAGAAGAAAAAAGCATGTAAGGATTGAAACAAACATTGCACCAATGGTACATGAAGTTAGGGTGTGAATTGTGTTTCATTGGCGAGCTAATGGATTGTTGGTTTACAGGTTGATCAATAGGTGAACCTTAACATGACTCGTATAATTTTTTTGTAGCAAAGACATCAACCCTAAACTAGAAAGCACCTAAAATGATATCATGTTAGGGGACAATCTATTTAATATTCATTTGCGAGTATGAGTAGTAATTCGAGACTTAGTAAAAATTTAACAATCAATGTCCCGGCTTAAAAGAACTTTTTTGTAAGTAGTGACTTTATAAATTTTTTTTGTTTATTATCTCTAGTTCCCAAAATAACGAACTCGGATTTATATATGTAGCTCGAGACCAAAAGAAATAATTGGAGTATGAGAGTAAGTGAGAATGGGTACAGTTTAGAGTAATGAATAAAGTTTTGGAAAGAAAAAGTTAGTGAAGAGTTGAGAAACCAAATTAGTTTCACTTCTATACTTGAATACTTACACGAATAATTTGAAGATTAAAGCATAAACTTTAAATGTTAACATTTTTCAAATAACCCCTCTAAAATCTAAATAGTGTCATATTTTAAAACTTCTTAACAATCCGTTTAGTAAATTTATCATGTTCGAGTTAACCCACTTACACGTAAACACGCTAAAACCTCTTAAACGTAAACATGCTAAAACCTATCTAGAATTTTGGATGTTCTTACAAAACCAAAGTTTATTTATACTTGAGGACATTTTTAATTTTTATCTTTAGGAATTGTCGTTGAAGCAATTAAACTGATCAAAGTCTAAAAGTGTATATTTATACTTGGCAAGTTGGCATTTACCTTTTCCGAAAAGAATGATCAAGGAATCCAATCCTTAGTACGTGAATGACATGCAACACAGCTTCTTTTGCTTTTCTTTTTATTTTAGTATAGCATAATCTATCTCATCGCCACAAACATTCTTATGTTATTTAAAGTTTATATCCTATTGATTGTTGTAACATTCGGTGGACTTCTGGTTGGATTCTTTCTTCTTTGTGGAGGGGTAAAGATTAAATGTGTGGATTCCAGCCAAAATATAGAGCTGGATCTGAAATGACCTCTACGCAAAATCCTTGGTGCGTCGGACATGGATAAAATTAGCTCAATCAACGAGTCAATTGTGTTGGGTTTAATTGTGGAGAGTCGATTGATTTGGGCAGGGTTCACCCATACTATAATTAATTTTATCTCGTTTATTAGTTTTTTGGGGGAACAAGTTGAAAACCCTAATATGTAATCTATACTACATACCCTTGTATTTGTAATTCCTTACAAGTGAGATAGAGCAATAAAAGATATTACCCTAGTTGCAGCCCGTAGACGTAACTCAACCAAACCACGTCACTCGCATCCGTTCATCTTCATTTATTTTTCTCTAGCAGTTTCGATCGTGTTTGTGTGTGTAGTTTGATAATCGAATCCCTAACAAATTGTGACCATGTAATGTTACAGTCTTAGGCTTCCACAGATCAGCTTGAAAAAGGATGATTCAGTGATCAAATAGCATATGGTTCTGAAGCATAACAGATATATTTAGGATATATAATAGCATATTCATCTATGTGGATCCCATTTCCTATATAGCTAGAAAAATCCTTACTTTTTCTTTATTTGAAATGGATTAAGAACCAGTCCTGCTTAAATCATCTAGGAACTTAAGGATTCATCCTGGGTATATTCTGCTTATTAGTACTCCAAAATGTTCTTAAATTGGGTCATGAAGCCACTGAACCATGCCTCCATGGATATATATATAGCAAGTATATGCCCATTTTTGCATCTATTATCCCCTTATGCATGGTGGATATGTGTGGTATAGATTCTTCAAAGGACATTTAAAAGTATATTAACATGTGTAAACGAATATATATGTTATGTCTCTTTTGATTGTGATAATTTGATACTCTTCATAATTTGTTATTCGATTATTTTGTTGTTTGTACTTCAATTATTTTTTGTGAAGTTTCCAAGCTACCCACTAGACCATTGCTAGCTTTGGAATAAGTTTTTATTTGAGAACCACATTCCTCTAATCTATGAGGAGGAGGCAAGAAAAGGGAAACAGCCAAAATATATAACTTTTTTGGTATAAAATTGTTAACAAAGGTAACTGATCGATGGCATTTTACATACGATTTGTTGGATATTATTTATGTATAAATGCATCGGTTTCTTTATAAAATATATTACTTTAACTCAGTGCCGGAGGTATAGTATAAGGAGGAGGGGTATCACGGGCTACGGCTCAACCCCGTCTTTGTAGTGATTTTTTTTTTGTTTGTTTTATATAAAGATACCCCTGAACAAATACCGGGATATCCCTATAAAAAAAAAATAGAATACTTTAATTTATTAAAATTTCAAATTTTTATAAGCTCAAACCTTTTACAAGTTACAACACCAAACTTGTATAATGATTAAGCCCAAATTAAGAATGATATAATTGAAAGATGCCCAATTGATAAACATAGCCCAAGCCCTAAAACAAATTTTTTTATTATTGTATAATTACACGGTAAAAAAATGAGATACCACTAACTTAACGGGCTAACTCCGCCACTCCTTTAACTGTGGTTTTGTAGTGTATAGCTTTCAAGACGGTTATGTATTAAAATGATGTGTATATATAGTAAAAAGTCTCAAATTTTATTGAGCTATATTAAGTTATTATTGAGACTTGACTAAGAATATATGATTTTAGGAATAGATAAAATGTAGCGCTTTTAAGAAAAGATAAAAATTAGCAAATGGGCTTTGGTGGACTACATTTAAAAACTAATTGGGCTATGATGAAAGCCTAAGTAGGCTGAACATATCTTAGGATATAGTTAAATATTAAATGGGCTCTTTTCGATGGACTACTACAATAAAATGGTATTTGTTTAGAAGTAAAATATAAAAATAAAAAATAATTGTTGTTCAAAATAAAATAAAATGTATAAGTACATGTGTCAAGTCCCTGAATTTTGTGCAGCTTCTCTAATCTACACAGATGTGAGTTCTGTTTTATATAAAACTAGTTTTTGCCCCGCCCGCGTTGCGGGGCAATAAGCCAAATATTTTTCTCGCATAACATGTATGTCTGTGTTTCGGTTACTTGTACATACTACTCATAACACGATCTAAAAAAAAGTACATGGAATCAACCAATTAAAACAAAAACACTACCATACTTTTACTAAAAAAAATAAAACGAAGGAAAGACTATAATTTTAAATTGGGAGCAAAGTTGTAATTTTTCAGGACAAATGAGCATGTACCAGGCATGCATGGACGAATAAAAATTAAACTTATGCCCGCCCGCGTTGCGAGGCGTTAAATTGAATATTTCTTAGTTTCATCACATGTATTCGTATATTTAGGTTACTTGTACATACTACTTATAACACGATCTAAAAAAATACCTCGAGACAACCAATTAAACTAAAACACTACCAAAGTTTTGGTAAAAAAAAATTAAAACGATGACAGATCTGTAATTTTGAGTTGGGGTAAAATACTAATTTGTCATGACCAATGAGCGAGTGTTAGACAATAGACAATAGCTTGACACAATAAAAGTTACATTGAGTCAACCAAGCAAAATAAAACACTACTATAGTTTTGTAAAAAAAAAAAGTAAAATGATGGCAAGTTCACAATTTTAAACTGGGGAAATCGTAATTTTTGAAATGAGAAAAAAAATCATAATTTTGAACAGAGGGCGAAGTCGTAATTATATTTTGAATTGTGGGCGAAATCATAATTTTAAACTAAGTGCGAAATCATAATTTTGAGCTAGGGGGAAATCGTAATTTTTGAAATGAGAAAAAAATCATAATTTTGAACAGAGGGCAAAGTCGTAATTATATTTTGAATTGGGGGCGAAATCATAATTTTAAACTAAGGGCGAAATCATAATTTTGAGCTGAGGGCAAAATCGTAATTTTGAGCTAGGGGCAAAAGCATAATTTAATTTTAAGCTAGGGGTATAAACGTAATTTTAAACAGAAGGCGAAACCGTAATTTTAAACTGGGAATAAAAAAATGGGTTTTTGAACAGAGGACAAAATCGTAACTTTGAGCTAGGGGTAAAATTATAATTTTATTTTGAACTGAGGGCGAAAATGTAATTTTGACGAAGGACGAAACCGTAATTTTTAACTGGGAATAAAATTAAATGAAAAATGAGTTTGAACTGAGGGCGAAAATGTAATTTTGACGAAGGACGAAACCGTTATTTTTAACTGGGAATAAGATTAAATGAAAAATGAGTTGGTCCGATAGGAAAGTACCAGGCAAGCTGGCACTATTCCCTCATCTTATAAATGTATATGTAGTAAATTCCTGTTAATAACTTTGTCCAGTTTTTTAAATCGTGATGGGGATTTTGAGATGGAAATTTCGAACAGAAAATGGCCACTACAGACAACAATCTATTGCAGCCTCAAATTCCTGTTTCAGTGGAAAAGATTAACATCAATGGAGCAGAATGATGAAGGTGTGGCATGAGTCCCAAGATCCTTGGAATATATATAAAGACCGTCTGTAGTGGGCGTGTTTTTTTTAAATAAAGCCCCCAAACACGCCCGAAAACGCCAATGCCCCACCCCTTGGGCGTGATTGAGCGTGATTTCGCAATAAAGCCCCGCAGCGTGTTTTGAATCACGCTAAATGTAACACCCTTAATAATTTAACAGAATTTAACTAAATATTTTATGAAACTTTATAAAAATCAGGGTTTACAAAAACATTTAGTTTAAAACCATACACACTTCTGGTGATACCAACCACATCCAAGATAGTGCATAACTAGTTTAAAGTAACCCTTGCTAGTAAACTAACCACTAGTTTGAGGGATTTAAAAACACGATCAACAAAAGAAATTACAACATGTTTAAAGTTTAGACAAAATTAAGTTTAGTGCGGAAGCTTCGAAATATGTGTTCGGTTCTTGACATGTACTTGATCGCCATCCGGGTGGACTTCATTCATACCTGAAGTCAAACACTAAAAACATTAGTTTGGACTTTAATAAGTTACATATAAACAATTCCCGACATCAAAATTTAACGAACAAAACGTAATTTTTCTGGGTTCCACCGTAACTTACGGTGTCACCGTAAGTTACGGTGAAGCTAGGATGTTTTTAGTTCTGCCGTAACACAGGAGGATCTCACCGTAACAGTTTGAGCTCCACCGTAAATTACGGTGGAACCGTAATTTACGGTGGGCTCTGCACATTTACCCTTTAGTTATTTTTCAACTTTACAAGTTCATAACCTTTTACTCGCTTGTCCGTTTTAGCCGATTCTTTTTACTATGAGTCCGTAATAACATTACGGATTCAACCATGTAAATTTTATATCGCGGAAACCAAAATACCGACAATCGGTTCACAATTTCCTTGTCTCAATTATCCAACCCATTGGTGAAGATGCATAGCACCTCATCCCCATTCTTAAAACCTTTTTGACGTAATTACCAATTTCCCGGGCTCATATGTTTGGTGTATTTGTGCCATTCCATGGCTTTGTGATCCCTTAGGACTATTTACTTGTTTCTTCGGAATTCAAGCATTTCGTTTCAAACGACACTTCCATAGAGCTTCTATTGTTTGACCCGATATCCCGGGTTCTTGGTCTTAAAATTTATATAACCAATTTAATAACGTGGTACAATCCACCACTTATCGTAATATGAGACTTTTAAGTCTCTATTCTCATGATTCATTTATAAAAGCATCTTTTGACCCGTTTGGCTAATTAATGAAAACTATCTCTTTGTTGACATGCTAAACTAGATTCCAAGTCCTTATTTTGACCCGTTTGATGGTCGAGTGTACTTCGTCACTTAAACGACACATCAAACGCATCCGTTACACTACAACATCAAATACATATCAAACCAAAGTATTCTAGCATAACTTAAGGGACTAAGTCACGTACCTTCAAAGCACACCTTTTCCGCGGGTATCACCTCCGGCGTGTCCACTTGACGTTCCGGATTCCTTGCCTAAAGAGTCCAATTCATAACAAGATTAGAACTCTTTTTCATAAGCTTTAACGCATTCATTCATTACATATGTAAATCTGCGTTTTTAGAAATCTTTAACATTTTAATCCTTATTTAGGCGTTTTATCAAACACCTTGCGGGTCAGATTTTTACATGATCTAAACCAAGTTCATAACTTGAATTTATCACTCAAATCAACTTCAATTAGACAATATACACATATTTTAACATCAACAATTTCAGAGATTATCTCACAATTTCAGTTTTCACTAGAACAAGAGTCTTAATCTTAGTGTTTATCAAGTTCTACTAACTTATTAATCACCCACTATAGTGATTTTGATTCCTACAACTAACATGCAAGATTTTAACAAGAAATCATCTAGGGTTTGTCCCTAGACTTCACATTACTTCCAATTTCATGTTTTACAACACATAATCAAGCTCAACCTTCGATTTCAATCTCATGCAAGAATTTGAGTTGTATCAAAATAACCTAATTTGACATCCCTTATGACCCCCTTGACGAGGTGATCACGATTCTATGTTTAGATTCCGATTTCAACTGAATTTTGGCCTTCAATTTGAGAGTTTAGTAGATTTTTAGGTTTTGGAAGTGTGGGTGTCGCCCCCTTCCTTCTGTTGATCGACCAGGCCTCATTTGAGGTGTTTGGTTTGTTTTATTTTACTAATATTTGTATTTTAAGTTTCTATTTTAACAACTTTAGTCCCTCCACTCTTATTTAGTTTATATTCTTGGCCCTTTTAACTCATTCAAGTGTTACTACAAGACTCTTAACTAACTAGGTTATTTATCCTAGTTAGTTTATTCTTGTTTATCATACACTTTATAATTCTAGTATAAAGTTTTGAAATTTCGGGATGTTACACTAAAATGGCAAATTGTTGGCCAATCACATGCGTCCCTCTTTTTCTTGGCTAATCCTTTTTTTTGTTAGTTTTTTTATTTAATTTTTTACACCCCTTTTTAACATAATACCCACATCTCCACTACACACATTTTAGAAAAACGCCCAATAAAGCCCCTTGCTGACTGAACTGCCACATGGCGGAAAACGCCCACTACGCATGGTCTAAGTGGTTTGCCCTTAATCAACCAACTTTGAAAATCACGCTTGGAAAACATATTCGAGAGTCTAAATGCGCTTCCATAATCCCCTCATTAATATATTCGAGAGTCTAAAGGCTCGATAAAGCTCAACATACCTAACAAGTTTCATATATCAGGATCAAGCTCGGGCTCAATAAATAAACTATAAATTTGGATATTACAGGTGAGGTGCATTCATCTTTGAACATTAGAAAAAAGATAAATTAATTAAATGAAAGTTTTTTTTTTTTTTGAAATGTGAACTTCATTAGAAACCGACCAACCCGAAAACCGGGAGGCACCAACAACAGACAGAGACTTACATAATTACAAATTTACACCAATTTTCCCACGATAAATTTTTATACTTAGATCTATTCCTGGCCCACAAAAACCCATAAGACTTCACATCGCTTAAAATCTTCTCAATTCGGAATCTCCTGTTTCTGAATCTAGCTTCATTTCTAGCCTTCCATATGCACCAACACGCAATGATAATAACGCCGTAAAAAAAGTTTTTTTCCGGATCCTTTAAGCCACAGAAGTCGTGAGCCTTCAAAAGGTCTTGGAACGAGAACACGTAGATCTGTCGTACCTTGCACCACCTGCTTATCGAATTCCAAATCACATTTGCAACATAACATTCTGTAAAAAAGTGTGAAACCGAGTCTTCTCCTTCGTTGCAAAACCCACAACCCGATTCAGAAATATTGACGTTTCTAATACGGAGAGCGTCCACCGTGGGGATTCTACCTAAGTCCGCCCGCCACGCGAAAACATTACACTTAGCTGGCAGCCACTTACACCACGAGAAGTTAGAGTGAGTCACCGGACAATTTCCCTTGACTAGAGCCTTTTTCACCCCTCCGACACTAAAGTCTTCTAATCCGTTCCCGATCCAGACCCACTTATCCGCGCTATCAGAAACATGAAAATTATCCAGCAGAGCAGACAACTTAGACAAATCATCCAGCTCCGAAACCGATTCAAGCGGCCTTTTCCACTGCCAAAAAAACCTACTACAATCGCTGCCAATCATGATACGCTCGCTGATTTTAACCTTTCTGTTAGTCTCCAGATGAAATAAATTAGGGAACATGTCTTTAAGAGGGTCACAGGAGACCCACGGATCGAGCCAGAAAGCAATATTGTCTCCTTTGCCTGGGACACCTCTAAAAAAGCTTCTCAACGGAATACCATCAACCATCGTTCTGGCGACCCATTTGACTAATTTATTCCAAGGACCTCCCATATTTTTTTTAAACGGCAAGAAGTCCCAATTCCAAGGATTATAGTGTATAGCATTAACCACTTTGCACCAAAGGAAGTTCTGCTCCACCTCAAACCGCCAGCACCACTTGGACAGAAGAGCCAAATTAATGTCTCTAAGTTTGCACAGCCCTATCCCACCAAAGTCTTTAGGAACCGAGACCTTATCCCAAGCTACCCAATGTATTTTATGTCCCTCATGAGACCCCCCCCCCCAGAGAAAACGTTTTATCATACCTTCGAGGTCCTTAATAACTTTAACCGGAGCTTTGTAGATCGAGAAATAATAGGTAGGGAGGCTTTCAAGAACAGACTTAATGAGCACAAGCCTACCACCGATTGAGAGGGATTCGGCCTTCCATTTCGATAACCTAGCTTTGAAGACGTCATACACCGGTTCCAGTTGTTAATGTTACTCATGTTGGCTCCCACCATAATTCCCAAATACCGGAACAGGAAATTATCCGCTTTGCACCCAACCAAAGACGCTTGATCCTCCACCTCTCTCCCTTCAACCCCAATAGCATACAAATTCGACTTCCAAAGATTAATTTTGAGACCTGAGCATAAGTAGAAAATACGAAGAATTCTAACAACATTCTTAACATTTTCTGATGACCAATCTCCCAGAATTAAGGCGTCATCCGCATACAAAAGATGGGAATTACAGGGACCACCGTTCGGGATTTTGATACCTTGGAAGATGCCTTCTTCTAAAGCTTTATCCATCAAACACGACAAAGCTTCCATGACAAGTAAAAAAATGAACGGAGAAATCGGATCACATTGCCTCATCCCTTTTTCGCACTTGAATTCGAACGTAGGAGACCCGTTCACCAACACAGAGGACCTCGCGGAACTGAGGATTCCCCATAACCACTTGCACCACAAATCTGGGAACCCTATTTGAAGCATAATATCGATGACAAAGTGCCAGTTCACGTTGTCATACGCCTTTTCGAAATCAATTTTCAACAAGAACATTTTTTTCTTATTCCTTTTGCACCAAGCAATAATCTCGTTAACAATTAACGGCCCATCAAGGATGTACTTACCTTTGATAAAAGCCGACTGAGAGTTCGACACCACTTTACCAATGACTGTCTTCAACCTGTTTGCTAATATCTTTGAGACCACCTTACTAATCACTCCAACCAAGTTTATCGGTCTATAATTGTTTAAATCTACTGGGTCTTTTATCTTCGGCACTAACGTTATAAAAGACGAATTGCAGCCCACATTCAGCCTACCTTCCTTGTAGAAGAATTCCAACAACCTTTTAAAATCATTTACAAAAACACCCCAGAAATGCTTAAAAGAATTTCAGGCTAAAACCATCAGGACCGGGCGCACGGTCCCCACCACATTCAAAAACGCCCTCCCTGATTTCCTTACTTGAGAAGGGTTCCACTAGAAAATCCCGATCCGAATGAGCAAGAAAGTTAGCACCATTATACACAAGCTTCGGCCTATCCTTGTGTTTTTCAACAAATCAATCTGTCTCTAAAAAAAGAGAAGATCTCCTTCTTGACCTTAGACGGTTTAGACACCCATTCACCGTTGATAGACAACCTCAGAATAGAGTTAGAGGCTTTACATTTATTAATAACCCCATGAGAAAATTTGAATTTTCGTCTCCGTCGATGGCCCACTTGATCCTCGATCTTTGCTTAAGGTCTTCACCTCTCTTAGAGCTCAAATCTTTTAGAATTTTGTTGCATTCCGCATACGTCCATTCCTCATCTTCCGAAAGATCCTTAGACTCCATTATTTCTTCTAATCTTTCCAAGTCAGCTCTAGCCGATCTTTCTTCCTCACCTTCCTTTTTAACCATCTCGTCTCTCCAGTTCTTTATCTTTGAGCGAATAAAAGCTAATTTTTTCGAAAGAAACAGATCCGGATCACCAGAAAATGAGAACGACTCAGCAGCCGACTTCACAACCTCCTCCAACCCATCCTTACCCAGCCAAGAATTAAAAAATCTAAAGGGTTTATGGCCGAAATTCTCCAAATTGGTTGAAAGAACAAGCGGCCTATGATCCGAATAAAGGTTGTGTAGCACCCTGACACTAGCCTCTGGCCACTTGTTAAAGAAATTCGGGCAGACCAGAAATCTATCAATTTTACTAAGTTTTCTGCCGTTGTCTCTGACACAAGAAAACTGATTACCAACTAAATTATATTCCAGCAGGCCGAGAATATGAATAAAATTATTAAAATTCCTAGCACACCCAGGTTTAAATGCACTATTTCTCCTTTCTTCGCTATATCTAACAGAGTTGAAATCCCCCGCTAAAAGCCCAAAGCCAGCAGCATTCACGAATTCAGCTTGTAAGTCGTTCCATAACTCCAATTTGGCACTGATGCTTTACGGAGCATAAACATTTGCCACACTCAGATCCACATTATAACCTTTTAAACTACCCTTAATAATGATAAAGTTCCTTTTTTGACCGATTCCTTCGCGTCTTGTGTCACACCCCGACCACGAAGAACATACAAAACGTGGCGGAAACGTCGGGGAGTGTTGTAACAGAATTTATTGTTTCAAATCCATGGCAATTGAAGTTTCGTTTTATTAATCAAACATGAAAGTTTACATTGTTTTAAACAAGAACCAAAGATTACATAACATAAATTAACTAGTTCTTGTCTCGTTTTAAGTCACTAAGGCACAGGCCCGCCTAAGTATGTCTTGATAAGTCCTATGCATCATCTCCTGAAAACACATGTGAAAATAGGTACGTCAGCATAAAAATGCCTGTGAGATACATAGGTTTTGTGAAAACAGAATTCATGACTTATGTTTGAGAAAATGTTTAGTCATGAACCTTGTAATTTGCTTTGTCTTGTAAATCATTTGAAAAACGATAAGATCAGATGATATGTATAAATAAGAGAATAATGTATGGTTAAATGAATAACCATGTAAAATGAGTTTGTATAAGATAAGTTGTTTGTAAATCAATGTCTTGTGAAAAGTGTGTTATTTGTATAAAATATTATATGTCTCAAATTGAAATGATTCAAATAACGCTACGATATGTAATACCATACAAACACTTATATATAGGAAGTACCAGTGGCGTATCCACCATGCTTGTATCATATTACACACGCCTCGTTATTTAGATCACTTACTCAAGCCAAACCATCAAGATGAAATGTTTAACAATTGTAGAAATGTTTATGTATAGTCAAATGTCTATTGTCAAATGTAAATCATGTCAACAGATACAACTGGTTCACACGGTTCAATGGTTACAAATGGTTCATATAATCAAAGGGTTAAGACGGTTCACATAGTCAAATGGTTACAACGGTTCAAAATGTAGTAAAATGTGCTCATATGCTGGATGAGCATATGCAACAGAAATGCAATGTAAAACAATGTACTAAGTATGCACACAATGGGCGTACATAGCATGAAATGTATTGTAAAGTGATGTACTAAGTATGCACACAATGGGCGTACATAGCATAAGTGTATTGTAAAGTGATGTACTAAGTATGCACACAATGGGCGTACATAGCATAAGTGTATTGTAAAGTGATGTACTAAGTATGCACACAATGGGCATACATAGCATAAAATGTAATGTAATCATGTACTATAAATGTACTAATAAACATAGCAAGTATATGAAGTGAAAACAGGAGAGCATGAAAGTAACAAGTAGGCACATGTGTTTCACCCCAAAACAGTTTGGAAAACAGTAACAGAGGGGTCTATGTACTCACCTGAGATTGCTTTGAAGTTTTTGTGTAACAACCAAATAATGCTAGAGATCACGGATATCAAACGGCACCTAAATATAGGTAACTATGTTAATATACCGGACCTAAATCGGAGGATTGGGTAGGATGCGGGTTCGTAAACCAAACGAGTATGGAGACTCGTGTAATATGGTTTAACAAAGCCCACATACTATAGTGAAACTTAAGCTAAGTGCTTACGACCCATTACGACCCGTTTTGGTAGCTTATGCTACCTTAACGTGTCGTTTGCGTAAAACGCGCTTGGAACGCCTAACGTTGTGACCATAAGGTATAACCTCGGAAGGTTATTCCCTATACAATTATGGTCACCTAATGTGTTTGGTCGGATCCTAAAGATCGACCAAATGGGTCGGGTTCGAAAGTATAAGCGATTGTTTAGATCGCTTTCCTTACGACCCTATATAAGCACTATACTAAAAGTGACGAGCTAAGCATGTTAGAACATGCTTAACTAAGTTTAGAAAACAGGTTTGGTATCAAAACAAACGGTTTTGATACCCACGAGTAGTTTGGTTACAAAATACACGAGAATGCGCATTTTGGCCGAAACTACGACTCGTCACTGAGCCTAGATAACGTGGTGATCAGTAGGTGTAGTCACTAGGGACTATAACCATCGTGATCACGCTCACGTTATGAAGTTCAAACGAACTTCGTGTTGACCATAGGCTGGTCAACACAGAAAGTCAAACATAGTTTCACTTTAGGACTCGAAAAGCGAATAAAAGAACGAAAGAGCACTTACGAAGGGTCCCCGAAAGCTAATCTCGATCCAGGAGCTCAGGTATGAAGCAAAGGCTTCAACTTAGAGCTTTAGATCAGATTTTGTGGGTTTTACACCAAATGGGGGGGTATTTATAGGAAAAGCAAGACCGTTAGGATTTTTTCTTGAATATCGTGCCTTGATCTCATTCGTACACTTGTCAAGATGTTGTGGTATCAAAATGTGACCTTAACCCCAGAGATTGTGAAGAGGCATTGCCCCTTGGATGCTTGAAAGGCCAAATTTTGCAAGAAAAACGAGTTTCTGCATCTGCAGGGCTGACGCGGCCCGCATGAGAGTTGCTCCTAGGCTTACGCGGGTCGCCTGGAGGTGCAGTTCAGAAAACAAGTTTCATAAATGACAGTTTAGGTCCCCTGTTGTGGTTTAGGGCCATTTCCGACATGTTTAAGGCCCGTTAAGCCATCTTTAAGGCCCTAAAATGATGCTTAAACATTGAGGACATGAAACATGCTCAAAAATATGCCGGATGTTGGTTCGTTTGGTAGTACGATCGCGATGTTCGCTTAATTACGACGGAATGCGCATAAGCGCGAAAAACGATCCAAATGACGCGACGAATGGATTTTTCTCATGCCAAACACTAAGGCATAATATTAGGATGCTTACATAAATTTTTGGATGTCCGGATGTATTCAGAACGTAAGTTATGCGCGAAAGTGCAAACTTATGCACTTTTTGACACTTTTAGTCCCTGAATGATCCAAAAGTTTATTTTAGCACACCGAACACCTCAAAGCCTATTTCTAAGCTATGGAGAGGATATTTATGGCATGCTTAACTTATGGGCATGTTCCGGAATGTCTGTTTTAGTACAAATCGGCATACTTTCGCAGTTTGTCAAGTTTAGTCCCTGTAAGCGAATTAACTTGTTTTTGCCATACCAAAGCCTTCAAAACTTATTTCTAACTTATGTAAAGGTTATTTAAGGTATGTTAAGTATATTTTGGTGTTCCGGAGTATTTGTCGCATTCAAACTGAGTACGTTTACGCACCAGTTTGCGTATAATTCTCCAGAAAGCGATATAAAGTTTGAAATTGAACAAGAATTGATATGTGCAAAAGATACACATATTATACAAGATCCCAAGTATGAAATACAATATTTCATCGGCTTGGTATTTATTTGATGGTCGCGGTGACACAGGTCTCACATCATGTAAAACAAAAGAACATCAAACTAAAGTTATATAATCATCAAAAACACGTCAAACCTTGTTACAAACATAATTAAAACGTCTCCCTACGGGTTTTTATTTTTTGAAATCTATCCAAAACATCATCTAAAGCTACTTTCTTAAGCAACTCAAATTTCTCTATATAACATATACAATTATCACTTAACGTCTCTACTCATAGTTCCGATCACAAACAAATTGATCCATAAGTTCAGCGCTTCATGACATAATGTTTCAATTTTAATATTCAACTATTCAAGCCCCAGAAATCGTGTGTAATCACCCTAAAAATCATCTAAACAACCTAATCACCCTAAAAATCATATAAACAACCATAAACAACGTCAAAACACAAGAAATTTCAAACGTATTTAAGAATTTTATTACTTTTTTTTCTCCTATAACATCAACTAAAATCATCAAAAAAAAAACATAAAAACTTACCCTTTTATCGAATTCCGGTTGGTTTGGTGTCGGACGACGGCGGTGGTCCTCGGCTGTTGATGACGTGTTGTTGTGGCTGATGATGTGTCCGCTGATCGCTGGCAGGAGACGACGCAAGAGAGACAGGGCGGGAGGAATTCTAATGGACAATTGGGCTTATTTTAATTATTATAGTTTGAACTTAGGTTGGGTTTGGTTAATGGGCTAGGAATTAGTGGGCTAGTTATGTTTAATAAAATAGTGGGTTAAGGTATTGAGTATTTGGGTTAAGTTAGGTAGTATAAATTTATATAATTTAGGTAGTTTTTTAAAAAAAATCAGAGTTTACTAAAAAAAGTTTTAAATATAAATTGATAATATTTTTTACCTAAGCTGTGTGGACGAAAAAATCCAAAGGGTACGGACGGGATTTTTGACGAAAAATAGCATTAATTTTTTTCCCGGGGGTGCGCCCGCCCACCTTGGGCTGGGGTGGGTCCGCCCCTGCTAGGGGTAGAGGTGAACAAACCGGGTTTTTTTAATACTCGGGTTCGGGTACAAACCAAGGTACGGGTACGACCGTGTTTTGAATTTTCGGCTATTGCCAATACCCGGGTCGTGTTCGGGTCCGGCTATTAGCTAGGAAATCCATATCTTGTGTACCTGGGTTCGGGTAGGATTCGGGTTTTCTATACCCGGGTATTAGAATACCCTATTTTCGAGTTCGGGTATGAGAAAAAAAAAACCGGGCTGGTAATAAAAAAACCCGGATAAATATACACATTAACTTTGTAGTTTTTTGTTTCGAAGTTATGTGGCTTAGTTTCTAATGTTGTGTATGTTAAAGAGGTAAGTAATTAACGAGTTAATGACTTCCAATCACTATGGACCGTAGATTCCTTTTACCCTTCTCTTGTTTTTTCCATTTGAGTAAATTACAAAAATTGTCCATTATGTTTTTATCGGATTACAAAGCGCGTATCCTTTATCTTAACAAATAGAGTAAACCTACTTTATGCTTGCAAGCGGCAAGCCTTTGCACATCCTTTTCTGTTAAATTTTTACTCTCCCTTTTATCCCTTTCAACCATTTTCATATTTGAATGCTTTTTTATTTTAACAGTTCAACACCCTATGCTTGCTTGGATTGGGAACCATGGCCACCACTGCTTCTTCCCTCTTTTCTCTGCCTACAACAACTCCTAAACCTCACAAAACAACAACTCTTTTTTCATGCCCTAATTTCCTTAAACCGAAATTCACCCTCAAATTCCCCAGGTATATCTTCTTTTTTACTTATCATTTTCTAGGGTTTGCTGTTTTCGTGCATACAGTTCTCTAATTAAGTGTTGGTGGGTTTTGATTTGCAGATTGGGGGTTTCTTGTTCAAAAGAAAAGGGGTCAAAAAAGGTGTCCCCTTTTGTGATTTCTTGCTTGGTTGATGATAATTTGAATGCAGAAGGGTCTTTTGGTGATGCTGAATCAAACCCTGTAAGTATTTCTCTTTTAATTGTTGTTTTTGTTATGAAAGTTTGTAACTTTGTCAAAATTGTTGATGAATTCATAGTGTTTTTCTGTTTAGAATGTAGGGAAGGGTTTTTTTTTTTTTTTTTTTTTTACACGTTACTAATGTATTAGTTTGGTTATTCTTGAAAATTGAATGAACCCAAAGTGAGGAAAGATTATGAAACACCATCTGATTTCAGTCATGATATTATCAGTGAGGAATATTTTTGAGATAAGGAATGCTTGTGAATTCGATGACTGTTTGAATAATCGAACGAATAAGTATATCAATTATTGCGCGATTATTTGACAAAGTGTTTGTTTTGATGCGTAGAATTGTGTAATCACGAGAAGTGTAATTCCATGGAATTAGATGCTTTAATTTCCATTTGCCAATTTTAAAAATAATTTGTGATTATATCCAAAATTCTTCTTTGGAGGAACTAAGAGACATTGAAATTAACATCCAAACAAGCTAAAAAGATTAAACAAAGAAGACGTCTTTATGTACTTTTTTTCTTTTATTGTTTGGTCGCATGAGTTTTCTAGTAACAGGTTCTCATGGTCACCTAAACACGAACTGCTTAACTAAAGATGTTCTTTCTTTGACCATGAAAATATTTAGGAATATTTCCGAGATCATGGAATGCTTGTGAGTTTGATATCTGATTGAAGAATCAAACGAATAAGTATATCAATATATTTAAACAACAAAAGAAAGAGAAACAAAAAATATGTCTTTATCTTCATTTTTCTTTTATTTGTCGAATTCAATATGTTTTAACTATAACCTTTAAGTGGGTCGAATCCAGTTTCCACTTGTTTTTTCTACCTATAACCCTCTTGAACTGTATTAGTGCGGTTCTCACGGTCACCCATACAAGATATGTTTAACTAAAGTTGTTTCTTTGACGATGGAAATATATAGAGAGCAACTATTGACCTCAAACTCACGAGAAGAAGCTTGTTAGTGCAATTTACGTGCAATGCTTGTGGCGTAAGATCACAAAAGCTCATAGACCGACTAGCTTATGAAAAAGGGATGGTTTTTGTTCAGGTATTTTTTTATATTTCACACTTGTGGCGTGTTATTATGTGCACAGGTTTTACGTTTATTTATGAGGATTTTCATTGAATTATTTTTACGTTTTTATCCAGTGTACTGGATGTGAACAGTATCACAAACTTGTTAACAATCTAAATCTTGTGGTGGAGTACGACTTTCGGGAGGAAATCAATGCGAGTCCGGATGCAGATCAAGTTTGATTCGTCGTTCTACTCTGTTTTGTAAATTTGTTCTTTATCTGACAGTTAATATACATTTATAAGCCTTCTTTAACCTATAAGTTATAACGTTTGTTCTCCATCGAGTATTTCTAACCCAATTAATCAACGGGTTGTATTCAGGTTGATTTGTTTAGTTAAACATGTTGAGCTATCAACATGTTTAAAGTTAATATAATAACTATGAAATTTATATTATATAAGGTCAAAGCGTCAACTAGTTTATGACCCGTAACCCATCTAATAGTGGTCTGAATAGTGGAACGTGTATGTCTAAAGTGCAGAAGACAGTTAACATGGGTTCTAATAGTGGCGCTACGAAAAAAAAGGCAAGAAGGAGAAAACTGTAAAGCCGTCTATGAAGCAACTTATTGAAGGTAAAGAAGTCGGTGTATATCGAAGAAGGATTTGGTTGTTATTGAGAAGCTAAAAGCTGTTGGTACTTGTGTTTTGGGGTCTGTTCAGTTGAATAAGAATGTAGTGTTGAATACTAAGATTTTGAGGGATTGGAATGCGGGTCGAAATAAATTCTTTTCTGAACAGTGGGACTTAAAAAGAGCTGCTAATGACCAGTTGGATAACCTCAATTTTACACAACAGAACTAGGCCTGGCAAACGACTCGAGTCGGGCGGGTTTGGGTTGCGGCTCAAATCAAAACGGGTTGATTTAATAAAGGGTTATTTTGGTTTGGGTCGGGACGAATCCGGTTTGGGACAGGTTTCGGGTCAGAAAGGGTTGCTTTTAAAAATAGTTATTTTGAAATCACTGTACAAATTATAAGTTCCGACTTTCCGGTTTTCAGCACCAGGTACGCGTGATCATGCCTCAGTTTATGTTTGTTTAAATGCCGGTTACATGTATCAGGATTCAGCAGCAGCAGCGGCAGTCGCGGCGGCGGCGGCGGCAGCAGCTGCAGCAGCAGCTTATCAAAAGCAGAATGACGAGTCACAAAGATTTGATTTATAAACAAAACATCATGCCGAAGACATCATGCAATTTCGCAGCAGCAGCAGCTTATCAAAAGCAGAATGACGAGTCACAAAGATTTGATTTATAAACAAAACATCATGCCGAAGACATCATGCAATTTCGTGACCAACTTTGAATTATGATGGTGTGGGATGGGAAGACATGACGGTTGAGGTGGAGATGCTGGTTCAGCTTCCGGTTTCTTGTCTTTCTTTTCTCTCCGTAACTGGAAAAACTGTTGCATTACATCCGCACATTCGGACGATAATACCCCTCTTCTTATTATCATATTTGGGTGAAACGGGTGCACAGGGGCGGGCGGTTTATCCAACCCGGATCCACTTCCACCCACATCAGGAAAAAGTCTACAAGATTAAAAGTAAACAACTCGAATCAAAATGGCAATTTATACGAATCAAACCCGGTTATTGTGGTTTTTTTTTTGTTTTTGAAATATATAAAGTCAAATAGTCAATACCTGATCCAGCTGCCATCAGCTCCAAGTAGCTTATTTGGAGCGCCCCATACAATTGTGTCGATCCGGGCTTTAAGGATGGCTCTAGCACACATAGGGCATGGTTCAAGCGTAACATAAAGTGTCGTACCCTACAATTAAAACAAGACAAAGATAAAAAACACAAAAATAAATGTTGGGTCTTAAAAAACATTTCATAATACCCTATAGAGTAAAATACCATTTTCCTCCCTGAGGTTTGGCCAGTTTTGTGATTTTTGTTCAAAGGTTTGTTTTTCAGCGTCTGGATCCAAAAGGTTTGAAATCTTGCCATTTTCATCCAGCTCGTTAACCCCATCCAGTTTTCTCCGTTAAGTCAAGGGCATTTCCGTCTATTTTGTTAACTTAAAGGGCAATTTGGTCTTTTTCACTTGATGTAAAAAGACCGAATACCCCTGAAAAAGACCAAATTGCCCTTTAAGTTAACAAAAAAGACATACACCGGACTTAATGGAGAAAAATGAATGGAGTTAATGAGCCAGATGAAAGTGGCAAGATTTCAAACCTTTTGGATCAGATGCCGAAAAACAAACCTTTGGATGAAAGTTGCAAAACTGGCCAAACCTCAGGGACAAAAATGGCATCTTTTACTCTACCTTATAAGACAACAAAAGGGCAAACTACAAAAAAATGCACATTACAACAACAACAACAACCATACCCAGTAAATCCCACAAATAGCAAAGCTACTTATAGGGTCTGGGGAGGGTGGGATGTAGACAGACCTTGCCTCTATCCCTAGGGATAGAGAGGCTGCTTCCAGAGAGACCCTCAGCTCCAAAACGAACCGCATGCCAATACCAAGTCAAAGAATATAGAATATAGAAAAAGAAAAAGAAGCCACCAATAGCAAGACCAATACCAAGAAAGTGATAAGAGTGACACAATACAATGTAAATCAAGTATAATAGCACACAACATCATTTGGGCATAACACAAGGAGACAATCACCGGTAAAGTCACTTAAGGGATAAGAAAACCTACGTCCCTAAAATACACCTAAGACCTTACTGTAATACCCTATAGAGGTCCTGAACCCTAATCCTACGCCTCCCCGAAGTCCTATCTTGGACCATGTCCTCAGAAAGATGTAACTCTAGTAAATCATGCCTAATCTGCTCATCCCATGTCAGTTTGGGTCTGCCTCTTCCTCTCCTCCCCTCCACAGTAAGAGTTTCCACTACTCTAACTGGTGCCGTCGTTTGCCTCCGCTTCACATGCCCAAACCATCTCAACCTCCCCTCCTTAATCTTATCCGATATACTAGCCACTCCTAATCTCTCCCTAAAAACCTCATTTCTTATCCGATCTAACCTCGTGTGTCCGCACATCCACCTCAGCATCCTCATCTCTGCTACCTCCATTTTGCGTGCTTGTGTCTTCTTGATAGCCCAACAGTCTGTCCCATATAGTATAGCGGGCCTAACTGCTACCCTGTAAAATTTCCCCTTTAGTTTAGTTGGGAACCTCCTATCGCACAATACTCCACTGGCTGCCCTCCATCTACACCAGCCCGCCTGTATGCGATGGGTTACATCACTATCTATGTCACCATCTCTTTGTACAAACGACCCCAAATACTTAAATTTAGTTACCTGCGGGACCAATTGATCCTTAATTGTGATTTGGGTGTCATCGTCATCGGCTGAACCACTGAAATCGCAGTGTAAATACTCAGTCTTTGATCGACTAATCCTTAGGCCCTTTCCCTCTAGAGCTACACGCCACTCCTCTACCCTCGCGTTCAGGCACTGTTTAGTCTCCGAAATCAAGACAATATCGTCTGCAAAAAGCATGCACCACGGAACTGTCTCCTGAATCAACTTGGACAACTCAACCAAGACAACCGCAAAAAGAAAAGGGCTCAACGCAGACCCTTGGTGTAGTCCTACCTCCACAGGAAAGAAGTTTGTATCCCCTACAGGTGACCGAACACTAGTTTCTGTTCTATCGTATGTATCCTTAATTATGTCTATATACTTCCTGGGTAGCCCTCGATCCTCCAAACTATCCCAAATCAGTTGTCGTGGGACACTGTCATATGCCTTTTCAAGGTCGATAAACACCATATGTAAATCTTGCTTCTTCGATCTATAAACACCATATCTTTCTCTAATAACCATAATATATACGAATACTAACGATGATGATTGGCATATTCTTACCTCTTACGTATGATCAGCATATATACATATAGATTGTATGAGAGAAAAAGAGATTTGTGACATAAAGTAAATATTCACTCATTATTTTTGTCTTCTTGTTCTTTTTAACCAAAAACAATCCACGTTTTTCTGCAAAATGAGTAGAAGTTTGTAACTTTATTTACCAAGCACACGATGCTTTGTTCTGATCAATAACTTTGTTAAAAAGTAATGATATATGTGTCACTTTGTTCTTTCATATCCATGGTTGTCTAAATAAAAAGTTTGTGGATCAAAACTCGCTCAAAATCGGCTCGTCTATGAATGATCCGGTTAGAATTTGTAAACGAGTTGAGCTCGAACCAAAGTAAAGTCTTTTGTTGGCTCATTCAGGTTCAGCTGACATAATAAGGTCCATGAATCTACCTCCCAAATATTAACTTTTAATATTAAATATAATTTTCAATTTAAACAAGTTAAATTCTAGTTTTTTACGAGTCGACCTTCAGTAAGGTAGCTCTATTCATATCAAACTAAGGGAATATCAATGATGGAATATTTAAAGACATGATATAAAGGTTGTCCATCTTTGATTCCAACAAGCTCACAAACTCTATATGTGTCTATTATATTGATGGAGTCTGTTGTACACTATATATCGAGTATATTATGATGTTCTCTAATTATTGATTTTGCAAAATCCTAGAAGTTGCATAAGAATTTAACCCTTTTCGTGTGCTTGAAAATCGATTAAACTAATATGATGCTATATATTGCATTCATATCTTATATTTCATATTTGACATTGTGTAGAAGTAACCAAGTTTTTCTAGTTAAATGGACCTCAAAAGTTATATAACTTGTAAACATAGTTTTTCGTGTGTTTGAAATTTGACTAAACTAAATGGTGGGTTTAACCAATAAATCCAAGCACAACCAATATAATTATTTGACACCAATCATAACGCATAACACAGACAAACCTAAATATAACTGTGTAGTCTAAACATAGCTCGTATTAATCATTGACTAGTTGTAAATGAGTTGATGGGTTATAAACAGATTCCTAGGTTGTAATTGGGTTGACATATATAACCCTAGCGATCTCACGCACCCGTGTCGATCCAAAAGTATACAATTACTTTTAATTATTATGTTCTTTATTTTTTATAGATCATCGCCTAGGGGCTGTTCGGTACATGAAGGTGGAGGGAGAGGCTACAATAGGAGTTGGAGGCTGACTAGACGACGATGCGAATATTTCAAGCAACCATGGAAGAATAGGTACGCCAACAACAGTCAAGATCAACACCACTGTTAGGACCGACACCACGACCTCCACCACGACTCTCCCCTACTTAGCTAGATGTTCTTTTATATATATCTTTCCTTTAATAATAACAATAATAAATAATATTAATTCATATAGCTTGTAGGTTTACTACTACTAGCAAGAACACATTTATATAAAATAAAGCTATTTGTACTACATTATGTGATATACAATTATAGCTGAAGGAACATGAGTACAATTCTAAGTGACAATATCTGAAATCATGGGTACAAATCTCTGTTTTTCCTGCTGGCCTATTGTAAAAGAAGGTAAGAGGATGAAAATCATGGGGGTGAGTAGGATAGCACTTTTTCATAATGCATAAACCATTATACAATGGCTTTATGATATCAATTTGTGTCTCTCTTGGTACAATTTCTACAAGCATATGAATAAAAGATTTGTGTAGTCAATTCAGATATCAATCTATCAGTATCAATGTATCTGATTCAAAATGAACTTGTTCACATGCAAAAGGTTGTATGTTGATGTGATAATAGATAAAGATTCGCGCAAACACATGGCACATGGACACATGAACAAAGAGTCTCTTCATGTTAGTTCTATGCCCGCAAAAGCCAAACAGTTTATGGTATCTTCATCAACTGTCATTATTCTTCTGGAACCATGAGAAAGATAGGAAAATAAAACAAGAAAAACGTTACATAGAAGGGAGACACTAGGAGAGAGCTTGGAAAGAACGGATAACTACCAATAACTTTATTTCAGTACCCACAATCCTCACTGCTAAAAACTTTTGGGTTTAGCTTGGCAAGAGCCCACGCTTTGTTAGTCAGCTTATGACATTTACACTAAGACACCAGTGAGTTTAGGGTGTTTCTCTTGGTTAGCTTGGTCTAGTCAATGCAAATCTTATGTAAATTGAGTCTCTATATATGCTAAGAGTAGCCACGGTGCGGTGCTTTTCGCTCATCCATTGGCATCCCAGTCAGGGCCGGCCCTGAGAATTCGGTTACCCTCTTCGAGCTTCGAAAAACGTGCCCTTAGTCCTTAACGAAATAGGGTATTGAGCTCACTAAAAGTCTAAACCTAATGCCAATGGGCTAATAACTAATCTAAACCATAACAATAGTTTGTAAGTGGACCTATGTTGGTGTTTGTACGTGTGTATACCCTATTAAAAGATATTTAACATATATAAATTGTGTTTTTTTTCATAAAAAATGTGCCCTTCGACATATCAGAGCCCTGGCCGGTGGTCCTCCCTGCCACCCCAGGGCTGGCCATGATCCCAGTGGACAACACGTCCAATTCGTTTCAAGTCAGTAGATCCGGGCCTCAGTTAGACTTCTTGTGCCCCCCCCCCCACACACACACACTGTGTGTAATATATTATTTTTAATGGGGTTTGTGGAGTTTTGTGAAAAAATTTATAATTTTTAGGAAAGTTTGTAAATATGATGTGGTGGTGAGATGCCGGTTTGTATAGAGGTTTGCGGGGTGCACATTGTAGATGCTTTAATGGATAAACATTCTTGATCAAATATTGGCACGTAATACTAGAAGTACGGGTTCCTTATAAACAGTGGCGGAACTAGAAGAAAAATTCAGGGGTATCCTATTTTTTTTTTATCTAGGGCCATTCTCGAGAATTCAAAAGCCCGGTGCGGCTTGTAAAAATGGGCCCTTTTTTTAACTTAGGGTCATCTCTGAGAATTCGAGAGTACTTAAGGGACCTGCGCGGCTAGTCCTTGAGACCATATATAACTGAAATTACGTATTAATTAGGTATAGATACATGTGTTTCGAAACTATTTTTGAAAGTAAAATTGTTAATCAACTCTACATATTCCATACTTATCATAGAGCTATAGATCGAAAACTATTTAATTATATAATCCAAATATAATTTATTTTTTATTCTAAATGTTGGTGCACTTGTGTCTGTACTTTGTCTGTATTCGGTCACGATGTAAACGATGTCCTGTTTAGTGTTGTTAGTTGACCAAGTCAACCATCCTCCGGTTTGACTTGGACAACAGTTGAAAGATGTAGAAAGATGCTCTGTGTCGAAGGATAGCCAATCGAAGGATATTGTAGATCCTTCGATGGCATCGAAAGATAGGCTTCGAATGATAGACCTCGAAAGGTGATCTTTCGAGGTCCATACTGATTCTTCGATTGACTTGTCATCGATAGATGATCCTTCGGACCATCTATCGGATCCTTCGGACCAGACATCATGAGCTGGGTATAAATACCCATGCAATGTGTTGAGTTTAGACAGACTTGTTAGATAGATGCACACACCGAAAGTTAGAGAGTTCTTGAGAGCATTCTGTCCGAAACACTCACACACACTTTGAGAGTTTGCAAGTTAGATTTGAAAACATTGTGCTTGTAACCGAAACCTTCATTTGCATTAATACAAGTTGTGTTAATCGGTGAACCCTTGTGTGTTTGTGTTTACACTTGTCTCATCCCGGTTTGCTTGCTAGCTTGGATTCCGCACTCGCTAGTGGGTTAGTATAACAAGGTTTAGGTTTGTTCTCGATCCTCCGAGAGGGACCTACAAGTGGTATCAGAGCTTGGCTCTTTACCTTGTTTAAAACCGGGTTTGTTCAAGTTTTTGGTGTGTTTGGACACTTGGTTTAGCACCCGTTTTTGTGGTTTTTCTTGCTCTTTTAAACTGAAAAACGGTTTCTAAACCTTCGGGAGTGTTCAAGGTTGGTTTGGGTAACTTGAAAAATTGTTTTTAAGTGTTTTGGTGTTTTCCGGCGAAAAATTCCGGTTAAACTCCGGTGACTGGTTTGAGGATAAGGTTCTCCATTTTTGGTAAACTTTTCAAAGTTGGTGGGAAAGGTACAGCCTGCACATCCTTTCTGCCGAAAGTTGACTTACCTACCCATCACCTTTTCACCAACCTGTCACATCAGCGTCAGTGTGTCAGAACCCCTCGAAAGATATCTTTCGAAGTCGAAAGACCATCTTTCGATCAAGGAAGGCTCGAAAGATTATCATCCTTCGACCCATCCTTCGAAGTCTGAATCATATCCTTCGAGAAAGGAATCTATTCGAAAGACAGTGTCCGAAAGATAGGGATATAACTCGAAAGATAAGGATCTTTCAAAAGGGAATCCTTCGAGTTCTTGAATCTTTCGAAATCATTGTTCGAGATTCAACAGTAATCTTTCGAGTACTGTTGATCCTTCGAACAAGAGTTGATCTTTCGATTGTGGTCAGTTTATTGTTAACAAGTTTCTGTGTTTTCAGATCTTTCGACCAGGATCTTTCGGCTGTGTGATCTTTCGGATTTTCCACTTAGCATTTATTTTGCTTGTCAATCATGAATCCGAATTGGTGGAATCCGGCCCCCGACAGCGGTAAATATACAAGTTCTGGTTCCACTCCCTCATGGTGGGGTACACCGGCGCCAGACAGTGGAAAATACACGTCTACAAGTCTATCGCCTTCATGGGCCGAGTCTCCGGTATCGACATCTTCTCAGGGAAATCAGTGGGCGTTGGTATCAAATCAAACTCCAAGCATTCAAAGTATTCTCTTAAGCGAAAGTGAAACTGGAAGTTTGAATCGACCTCCGAAGCTGATGCATTTAAATGAATATCCGGGTTGGGCTGATCGTTTTCGTACATATGTTCTGGGTCAGAATACTGAGCTGTGGATACGTTTCACCACAGATTTTGATCAAGCTATCGAGGTTGCTGCTTCTTCGACTGCCACATTTGCAGATCTTCCAGAGGATCAGAAGAAAACATATGATCTGGAGAAGAAAGCTTACGCCATTCTCACTCAGGCGTTAAGCAAAGATATTTATCACCAGTTTGTTAGCTTCAAGACTACCAAGAAGCTGTGGGACGGTTTAAAAACCAGAGGAGTAGGGAATGAGGCAACTCGTCAATTGCGTCATGATCTACTTAAGAAGGAATTTGACGGTTTCGCATGCTTAGACAAGGAGTCCTTGGGAGATATGACAAGCAGATTTTATCATTTGCTTACTGAGTTGAACAATTTTGGCGTAACAACAACTCAAACGGAAGTGGTGAAGAAGTTTGCTGATGCGTTGCCACCCCAATGGAACAGTTTTCTGGAGATTTTAAAGTATAATGGGGTTATGGCAACTACAAACATCAACGACTTCGTGCAGTTGTTGGAGAACAAGGATCAAGAAGAGACCTTGAAAGCTAAGAGAGTTCCAGTGCCACAGAATCCAGAGATGTATTATGGAACTACAAGCTCTTCTTCTTCAAGAGCCATTGTGCCAAGCAGCCAACATGCTCCTCTGCAGACAGCATTTGTCACAAGCACTGATATGTATGGCAATACAGTGCAAGTTCCTGTTAAGCCTCCTCCAACCACAGACATGTATGGAAATCCTATACAGCCACCTCCTCCTCCTCCCGCTCAAACACAACGTGCATGTTATGGAGGAACATCATCTGCTGGTCAACAACCAAAGCCAAGTACAGTGCAGCTCGACACTTCAAGCTTTTCTAAAGTCAGTGTAGAAGTAGCTAAGTAACACATGGAGCTACTTAACACTGTAGTGAGCGCGTACTGTGGGTTAATAGAAGGTCAGATTGGCAACATCAATCTGACACAGGAAGATTATAGGCAGATTGATAAGGAAGAGATGGATCTGATGGATATCAAGTGGGCCTTTGCAAGTGCTATGAGAAGGGCAAAGGATTGGATGGAAAGCACTGGCAGAACCAGCTTGGAAAGTAAGCGAGACACCAAGTATGGGTTCGATAAACAGGCAGTGAAGTGCTTCAACTGTGGTGAACGGGGTCACTTTAAGAGAGAATGTACAAAGCCAGCCCAGCACGGGAATCAAAACCCCTTCAGAAACCAAGGCAACCAGCAGAACAGAAACAATGAGCGTACTTTGGTGCCTGTCAACAACCAAACCAACCGGGCACTTGCAGTTCAGGTGGATGAAGGTTGTGACTGGTCAATCCAGTTGGGTAGTGATGCACCCGATGGAACAGCGTGTTTTGCTCAAGTTGTGAAGGAGCTAGTTCACACCAGTGGTGGAGAATCTTCCGCCAATGGTGGTGAATCGTCTGAGGATGAAGACTCTTCTGGGTACAGCAGGAGTGTTGATGAAGAATCATCCAATTCTGGTGATGATCATGTGGGTGAGACATCAAATGCAGCAATTGATGCAGATATTGATGAACTTTTGGAGGAAGCTGCAGCAGACAATCAAAGAAGATCTATTCTGGTGGATCAAGCTGCTTTTACTTCGTCTTCTCTCCATTCAGCCTTTATGGCTAATGTCGGCAGTTCATCAAGTCAGGTATGTGTCGATGAACCCACTTCTGCTAATTGTGTTAACTGTGATAGCTTGCATGTTAAATGTGCTGATTTAGAGGGAAACATGTCTGAGTTGCAAGCCAAACATGATGCTTTACAAGCTAGTTTGTTTGACTTGCAAGACAAACATGGTTCCTTGAGTGCTGAGTGGTGTGAATTGCAAAGCAAGCATGAGGCTTTGCAAGAGAAATATGATGTGACATTCATCCACAATCAGAAATTAACTGTGGATCTCTCAAATGCACAGAAGCCAACATGTTTTATGAAAACCATGAAAAAGAATTTAAGTCAATGATTGAGACATTAAAGAAAGATAAAACTGAACTGACTAAAATGGTTTCAAGAAAACAAACTGATATTAATTTGTATATATCTCGCCTTGAGATTATGCAAAAAGAGATGGCTTGTGTAAAAACTGAAAGTGATGCGATCCAGCTTAAGCTAGACAGTTATTTGAGTTCTAGCTATGTGTTAGACCACATCATCAATGTTCAGAAAGAAAAGAGGGATGTCACATGCATTGGCTACAAGGAGTGTCCACCACCAGTTAGACACAATTATGATGCCATGCCTGATGAGGAGGACAGAGTGTTCTTTGAACCATCTGTGCCTCTAGATGTGAAAGAATTTGCTGCAGGGCTCGGATACCAAAAAGAAGTATCCTCAGATTCAGATGTGTCAGCAGATACATTTGTAAGTGCTGAACTGAATCAGGATTCTCCTGTCATTATTGAGGATGCTGATTCTTCTGATGATGAATCTGATAATGCTGTCACAGCAAAGTCTGATGCGGTGGTTAAAGATGAGGATATACCTCTTGAGAATTACATTCTATGTGATCCTCCAGCTAAACCCGCTAAGACTGTTGCAATCGAGCCCGTGTCTGAGAAAGAGTCGGAGAGTGTGAATTTGCTGTACACTCTGGTTGGTGATGATAAGATCTATTCAGACAAAGACTTTCCGATTAAAAATGTTAATCAATCCTTAATCAGTAAAGTTTTTGAAAATTCGACCAGTAAGTTCTTGGGAAAGGCAGGACCTAAAGTTACAGTTACACATTGTCCTCCTATCCCAAAAGCCGAAATTCGAAAGCAATTTGGCAACAAGAAATTACCAACAATGCCAAAACAGCAAAATCACACCAAGCCCAAAGGTAAATCACCGGCTCAAGCTGAAAAGAAGCATAAACAAAAGAAGAAGAAAAACGTTAACTTTGTGAAATCGACGGGAACAGACAAAATTGAAAAGTTTGAAAATCAATCTAACTTAGATTTTGTCAAGAAAGCTATTGTCGAGAAAAGAAATGAACCAAGCAGTTCTAAGCCTAGTACCTCGGGTTCAAAAAGTTCAACATCATCGGCTAGACGATCACATGATTCTTCGGGGTTTGTTGAACGAAGATCATGTTTTGAGTGTGGAACCATTGGGCATATTATTAGAAATTGCCCATATCTTCATAAGCAAAAAGAAAAAGT
The DNA here is from genome assembly GCF_002127325.2 of Helianthus annuus. Taxonomy (NCBI): domain Eukaryota; kingdom Viridiplantae; phylum Streptophyta; class Magnoliopsida; order Asterales; family Asteraceae; genus Helianthus; species Helianthus annuus. Next base: position 163,183,008 of record NC_035434.2, on the reverse strand, counting down.
TGATGATCCCCGTGAACAAAATGACCGTAAGCGATCTGTTTCTGTGAAACAAGATCCCCGCCTTGTAAAAGAAAGGGAAAAGAAACAGAAACGCCAACAGGTCAAAAAGATTGAAAAAGTAATTAAAACCGATGTGGTTCAAAAACAATCTGTTCCTGTAAAACCAGTTAACCCAAAAACTTCAAACAATCAAGAAGTTAAAATTTTAAAGAAAAACACTGGTGAAACTAAACAGACTTGGAAACCAAAAACGGTTGTTAAATTAGGGGGACCATCACAATTCACCAATCATCAAAGACAAGAAGTTATTGTTATTGATGAAAATGGAAGACCCAAGACCACAATGGCTTGGGTCCCCATCTCCAACTAATCATTTGAGTTCATGTGCAGGGTGTTCCAGGAGGAACTATCAGTACTGGATTGTTGATAGTGGGGCATCCAGGCACATGACGGGCGACATGAAGCTTCTCTACGACGTCAGATCTATTAGAGGCGGTTATGTTGCTTTTGCTGGAGATAAAGGTGGATATATTACGGGTGAAGGAATGATATCCAACGGGGTTGTCAGCTTTGACAAGATCAATTTCGTGCAACAACTTGATCACAATCTTCTTAGTGTTTCTCAAATTTGTGACAAGCGATTCTCAGTTCACTTTGATGCTAATGGATGTTATGTGCTGAAACCCGGCTTCAAAATTCCAAAAGAATGGATTCTCTTGTCGGCTCCAAGGATAAATGATTTGTACGTCCTTGATATGAGCCAGGCTATTACTACGTCTGCTCAAGCAACATGTTTCGTTACAAAAGCCACAGAAAAAGACACTATCTCTTGGCATAGACGTATGGGTCACATTCACTTGCGCAAAATGAATCATTTGGTTTCAAATGAATTGGTGAATGGCGTTCCCCTTAAAATTTCCATCTTCAAGACGTCTGTGTTTCGTGCCAGAAAGGGAAACAAACGAGAAAGAAGCACCCTACAAAGAAGATCAACACGGTAGCAGTTCCCCTTGAACGTTTGCACATGGATTTGTTCGGTCCTGTCAAACACAAAAGTATTCGGGGTGATCAATACTGTCTCGTCATTACTGATGATTATTCAAGATTTTCTTGGGTTGCGTTCATGGCACACAAGAGTGAAACCTTTGGAATTATCAAAAACTTGATCGTTCAGATTGAGAATTTGTTCAAACTAAAGGTTAGGCGGATACGTAGCGACAATGGTACTGAATTCAAAAATCATGCCATGGCGGAGTTTTGCACTGAAAAGGGTATTCTTCATGAGTTTAGTGCAGCTTACACTCCTCAACAAAATGGCGTCGCTGAACGTAAGAACCGCACATTGATCGAGACTGCTAGGACAATGTTGGTAGAGTCGCAGCTACCCATTCCATTCTGGACTGAAGCTGTGGCCTCTGCATGTTACACACTGAACAGAGTCCTTACAGTCAAAAGACATAACAAGACCTGCTTTGAGCTTATCAACAAACGGAAACCGGATCTGTCCTACCTTGGACCGTTTGGAGCTCCTTGCACAATGATCGATCCTAATGGAAAGTTTGGGGCAAGAGCAATTGATGGATACTTTCTTGGGTATGCCACCCCTAACTTACGTGTCTGGAATCTAGAGACAAAAAGGGTCGAAGAATGGTCTGAAGTCAGAGTACAAAGGCACACCTTGCCAGTAAAATGTCCTGGTCAACCTTGGATGTTTGAGTACGATGACTTTTTCAATTCGATCAATGTTGAAGCCGTTGAAGAAAATGCTGCGGCTAGGATGTTTTTCGAGAGTGACAATGCAACAGTTTCACCGGTGGTTCGTCCAATTCTTGTTAATCAAGAACCATCTTCTTCGGTGAACAACAATACTCTCAACAATGAGGATTTTCATGATGCAACCGAGTTGAACGAATCTTCAGAGGATGATGAATTTCTAGATGCAGATCAAGAAGCTCCTACAACAGCAGTTCATGGTACTTCAGAGGGTACTCCTCCAGTGGATGCCCACAGAACAGCTGAAGCTACTGCTTCATCCTCTTCGTCAATTCCGGGCCTTGATTTGGTTGTTGATCTTAATCTCAACAACCTGGGTATCAATATTCCAGTTCGTGATAATCCTGAAACAAGGATTCATAATACCCATCCTCAAGAAAACATCATTGGAAATGTGCAGAGTGGCATTCAAACGAGAAACATGCTGCGAAACAACAACAATGCAGGCCTGTATGCAGCAATTTGAGAATCCGGGCAACAAAACGATTGGTCTTTCGCGTGTTATGTCTCACAGGAAGAACCAAGAACCTGGAAAGAAGCCTTGAAAGATAACTCATGGGTGGAAGCAATGCAGGAAGAATTGCAACAATTCCAGAAGCTAGGTGTCTGGAAACTGGTAGAGAAACCTCCTGGATACAAGAAGATTGGCACCCGTTGGGTTTTCAAATGCAAAAAGGATGACCGTGGAGTTGTTATCCGAAACAAAGCGCGTTTAGTCGTTCAAGGTTTTCGCCAGATAGAAGGCATCGACTACAACGAAGTGTATGCACCAGTGGCACGTCTCGAAGCAATTCGAATCTTTCTAGCCTATGCGTCCTTCAAAGGATTCAAGGTTTATCAAATGGACGTGAAAAGTGCATTTTTACATGGTGTGGTGGAAGAAGAGGTATACGTCGAACAGCCTCCAGGTTTTGAAGATCCTATCCATCCCGATCGGGTTTGGTTGCTCAACAAAGCTCTCTATGGTCTTCATCAAGCACTGCGAGCTTGGTATGCAACCTTATCACACTATCTGCTGGAGAACGGTTTTCGACGGGGTCTTATCGACTGTACTCTCTTCATCAAAGAACAAGATAGAGATCTTCTACTGGTACAGGTATATGTTGATGATATTATTTTTGGTTCTACTAATGATGTCTTGTGCAGGGAATTCGAGCGCATTATGCAGGATAAATTCGAGATGAGTGCTATGGGGGAAATGACCTTCTTTTTGGGCCTTCAAGTGCAACAAACGGAGTCTGGGATATTCATCCATCAGACTAAATATGTTGGTGACATCTTGAACCGGTTTCAGATGTCTGATGCAACGCCCATTGGTACCCCATTGCCAACAAATCACGGAATTACTCCAGACGTGAAGGGTGACGCTGTTAGCCCCTCAAACTATCGCGCAATGATCGGCTCTCTTATGTACCTCACAGCATCAAGGCCAGACATAATGTTCCCAACGTGCCTGCTTGCCAGATATCAAGTTAATCCGAAGGCCTCACATCTTGCTGCTGTTAAAAGGATTTTTCGTTATTTGAAGGCTTACCCGGACACCGGTCTGTGGTACCCTAGGGATAATAACTTTGAATTGGTAGCATTCAGTGATTCTGATTTTGGCGGATGCAAAATCGACGGCAAATCCACAACGGCTGGATGTCAGTTTTTGGGAAATCGCCTAGTCACATGGCAGTGCAAGAAGCAGACGTGTGTCGCTACATCAACATGCGAAGCTGAATACATTGCTGCCTCAAGTTGTTGCTCCCAAGTTCTTTGGATCCAACAACAATTGCGGGACTACGGTTTTGAATTCCTAACTACTCCTATTTACGTTGATAATTCTGCTGCCTTAGATATCACTAGAAATCCTGTGCAGCATTCGAAGACCAAACACATCGAAATCAAATATCACTTCATACGTGATTGCTTTGAGAAAAGATTAATCGATGTTGTTAAGGTCCACACCGATGACCAACGTGCCGACTTATTTACCAAAGCGTTTGACAAATCAAGATTTGACTTTTTATTATTGGTAAACGGCATTAAGGTCAAGCAAGAGTAAAACCAACATCGGAAAATCATTTTTGTAAATATCTTTGTGTTTTTTAAATTTGTCTTAGTTTATTGATTTTAGGGGGAGTAAATCCAAACATATGAAAATCCAAAAACATCGAAAAATTTAAAAAACTCAAAAACAATAGAAAATCAAAAATGAGTTTCCTGGCGAGAAAAAGAGAAAATGATAGTACATCAGTGGTCTATCCAAGTCTCTTTAAACCTTAAATGAAAAACGATAAGCAGCTCTATATAAGATGTATCGGTAGGCTCACAATCATTTTAAAGTGTGCAGGGTGATATAAATCTTAATCGACTGAAGACCAGGTGGGAACCATTCATTGGCATATGGTCTTAGTACCGAAATTTCGTTTGATAGATTGCCGAGGTTCTGAGATATTCGGTCTTTATGCTGCTTATCATCTGGGTATCATGGTTGCTTCTATAAATAGGCTAAGTCTAAGATCTTCCATGATACTATACATACGTGTACATATTGCATACTGCATTCGACCTCAATAAGTGATAAACAATCACATGTCCAACTCAAATAAGTGATAAAATATCACATTTATCCGGGAGTCAAGTTCGTCTCTCTGCTGTACGGAAGTACTGACCTGTTCACGGACTTGCTCCTGTGCCCTCATGCATATGAAAATCAAGTTCCTCATCAATAAGTGATTCTATCACATAGGGCTTGTTTTTCAAATCAAAATAAGTGAGAATCTCACATCATATACGGTCAAACAGATGATAATCGGTATACTCACCGGTAAGATGAACCCTCGTGCATACCTTGATACGGGAATGTGTCGTGATGTGGATGAACACCGGTCGGTAAGTATAAATCATACCTTAACGTATCCCCTAAACATGATTACATCTGATAAGTTGAGCTTAAGTGGACAACAATACCGATAATTGTTATAGGATGCTTATCTTAATGTTAACTAACTGAACAACAAGAGCGTTTTGGCATGACCGTACACTGATATGATTCTCTTACCCTCGAAACTCGCAAAAAGAATGTCTGTATATATTTATTTACTGCTTTCAGTCTTTACATTTGAAAAATTCAAAAATTCCAAAAAGATTTTATTTCTAGTTTATTTTCGATCATACGATGTTGGAACTCGAGTCTTCGTTGCCTGAAACCTGAACGAAAACCGAATTGACTAAATCTTCATAAACGGTCGAAATTTGCAAGTTTTGAAAGTTGAAAAATTAAAATTGTCGAATTTATCAAACTTTCAAACTGTCGGACGGTGTTTGATTGTGACATGGTCATGAGTGTGTCATTTGTTTATGATTAACTATATTCCAAACAGTTGTTCTCATTACGCGTTTAGATTTCTTGCATGTGCAGATTCTAAAGGCTAGGAGAACATGGTCGATGACAAAGCTTTGGAATGAAGACACGACATGAAGGCACTCAAATGATGAAGATGGTCGAGTTGCCGCTGGCCATCATCAACACCACAAGGATCTCACTTCATAAAGTTAAAGTATTTCACGAGCATAACTCAAGGGGGAGCTTATGTTAAGGGGGAGTTTGTCAACACACTTCCTACATGATACGGGTAGTTTGTTGATACACTCTCTGCTTTCAAGACGTGAAGACTTTGAAGATCCTCCGACAATGAAGACTTGAAAGGACATCAGAGTTTTGGGAACTCGAAGACCAAAGACCGTCGAAGTTCGAGACGAGTCTACAACTATAGAAGATCAAGACAAAGCTACAGCCAAGGGGGAGTTTGTTGGTGCACTTGTGTCTGTACTTTGTCTGTATTCGGTCACGATGTAAACGATGTCCTGTTTAGTGTTGTAAGTTGACCAAGTCAACCATCCTCCGGTTTGACTTGGACAACAGTTGAAAGATGTAGAAAGATGCTCTGTGTCGAAGGATAGCCAATCGAAGGATATTGTAGATCCTTCGATGGCATCGAAAGATAGGCTTCGAATGATAGACCTCGAAAGGTGATCTTTCGAGGTCCATACTGATCCTTCGATTGACTTGTCATCGATAGATGATGATCCTTCGGACCATCTATCGGATCCTTCGGACCAGACATCATGAGCTGGGTATAAATACCCATGCAATGTGTTGAGTTTAGACAGACTTGTTAGATAGATGCACACACCGAAAGTTAGAGAGTTCTTGAGAGCATTCTGTCCGAAACACTCACACACACTTTGAGAGTTTGCAAGTTAGATTTGAAAACATTGTGCTTGTAACCGAAACCTTCATTTGCATAAATACAAGTTGTGTTAATCGGTGAATCCTTGTGTGTTTGTGTTTATACTTGTTTCATCCCGGTTTGCTTGCTAGCTTGGATTCCGCACTCGCTAGTGGGTTAGTATAACAAGGTTTAGGTTTGTTCTCGATCCTCCGAGAGGGACCTACACTAAAGAATACGTTGATTATATTTTTTATTAATGGATGTACGAAATGCACACTAGAAGGTTATCAATTTTTTTATAAAGCTTTAATAGTTAGAAGTTTTATAAATAATATTTAGGTTGTAATAAAAAAATCTTCAAAACCAAATAGAAAAAACGAAAATTATAACAGGGGCGGACTTACGTGAGGATCAGTGAGGAACCAAGCATAAGATTTATAACATTGTTGCTACTGAACTTCACTTTTGAAGATCATTTTCCATGTCACTCTCAACGTGAACATACATATATACCTTGAGAAGAGAGACGGTTATGATGGCGGTTGAATTTGGCGGGAATAACTGCCATTCGAAACCGATACCAACCATCAAACACATCCCTTCGAATACATTGTCACACACATACATATAAGTATTTATATCCTAGGTTTAATACATAACATAAATACGAAATTATGTTTATAACATTCTAACAATTCTGTCTCACTAAGTTGATGCCAATATCACATTTGATAATGAAATATAGCACTCATATTGTTGTTTATGTTGCCAAACAATTGTCTAGCACCACTACACCAGTTAGCGGTTCATCAAGAACTAATAAGCTTTCTTTTTAAGGACTTTGTGTCTAGTTCTCAGAAAGGATATCCGAAGAATTAAACGAATACTCAATTTTTTTTTTTTTTTGTTAAGTGTAGAAGGCATCGACCAAAGATAGAAAAATGGTTGAGGTAAATCAAAGTCCAAAAGAAGAAGTCAGGAAGAAAAAGGATAAGACATGCTGCAATTACAAATAAATTTTGTTTTCATATTGAACATATTGTATATAGAATACATGCTCCTCAGAACACTCGTACACTATCCATATAAGGTAGTTAGGCTTTTGCATGACTCTTATGACTCTTGATGGTCAGCAGACTACCTAACATGTTTGGAGCAAATTTTATTGATTCACTTGAGTTCAAGATATCATTCTAGAAGATGAATGGTAAGGTTCGGGTATTAGTGTTTCCGAATTAAGAGTTTTTAGATTTGTTTGTTAAGCCAAAGTAAAAGATGATTGGAACAAGCTAGAGGAAAATGTGAAAGATGTGTATATTCAATTCTAGGTAGAAGAAAAAAGCATGTAAGGATTGAAACAAACATTGCACCAATGGTACATGAAGTTAGGGTGTGAATTGTGTTTCATTGGCGAGCTAATGGATTGTTGGTTTACAGGTTGATCAATAGGTGAACCTTAACATGACTCGTATAATTTTTTTGTAGCAAAGACATCAACCCTAAACTAGAAAGCACCTAAAATGATATCATGTTAGGGGACAATCTATTTAATATTCATTTGCGAGTATGAGTAGTAATTCGAGACTTAGTAAAAATTTAACAATCAATGTCCCGGCTTAAAAGAACTTTTTTGTAAGTAGTGACTTTATAAATTTTTTTTGTTTATTATCTCTAGTTCCCAAAATAACGAACTCGGATTTATATATGTAGCTCGAGACCAAAAGAAATAATTGGAGTATGAGAGTAAGTGAGAATGGGTACAGTTTAGAGTAATGAATAAAGTTTTGGAAAGAAAAAGTTAGTGAAGAGTTGAGAAACCAAATTAGTTTCACTTCTATACTTGAATACTTACACGAATAATTTGAAGATTAAAGCATAAACTTTAAATGTTAACATTTTTCAAATAACCCCTCTAAAATCTAAATAGTGTCATATTTTAAAACTTCTTAACAATCCGTTTAGTAAATTTATCATGTTCGAGTTAACCCACTTACACGTAAACACGCTAAAACCTCTTAAACGTAAACATGCTAAAACCTATCTAGAATTTTGGATGTTCTTACAAAACCAAAGTTTATTTATACTTGAGGACATTTTTAATTTTTATCTTTAGGAATTGTCGTTGAAGCAATTAAACTGATCAAAGTCTAAAAGTGTATATTTATACTTGGCAAGTTGGCATTTACCTTTTCCGAAAAGAATGATCAAGGAATCCAATCCTTAGTACGTGAATGACATGCAACACAGCTTCTTTTGCTTTTCTTTTTATTTTAGTATAGCATAATCTATCTCATCGCCACAAACATTCTTATGTTATTTAAAGTTTATATCCTATTGATTGTTGTAACATTCGGTGGACTTCTGGTTGGATTCTTTCTTCTTTGTGGAGGGGTAAAGATTAAATGTGTGGATTCCAGCCAAAATATAGAGCTGGATCTGAAATGACCTCTACGCAAAATCCTTGGTGCGTCGGACATGGATAAAATTAGCTCAATCAACGAGTCAATTGTGTTGGGTTTAATTGTGGAGAGTCGATTGATTTGGGCAGGGTTCACCCATACTATAATTAATTTTATCTCGTTTATTAGTTTTTTGGGGGAACAAGTTGAAAACCCTAATATGTAATCTATACTACATACCCTTGTATTTGTAATTCCTTACAAGTGAGATAGAGCAATAAAAGATATTACCCTAGTTGCAGCCCGTAGACGTAACTCAACCAAACCACGTCACTCGCATCCGTTCATCTTCATTTATTTTTCTCTAGCAGTTTCGATCGTGTTTGTGTGTGTAGTCCCTAACAAATTGTGACCATGTAATGTTACAGTCTTAGGCTTCCACAGATCAGCTTGAAAAAGGATGATTCAGTGATCAAATAGCATATGGTTCTGAAGCATAACAGATATATTTAGGATATATAATAGCATATTCATCTATGTGGATCCCATTTCCTATATAGCTAGAAAAATCCTTACTTTTTCTTTATTTGAAATGGATTAAGAACCAGTCCTGCTTAAATCATCTAGGAACTTAAGGATTCATCCTGGGTATATTCTGCTTATTAGTACTCCAAAATGTTCTTAAATTGGGTCATGAAGCCACTGAACCATGCCTCCATGGATATATATATAGCAAGTATATGCCCATTTTTGCATCTATTATCCCCTTATGCATGGTGGATATGTGTGGTATAGATTCTTCAAAGGACATTTAAAAGTATATTAACATGTGTAAACGAATATATATGTTATGTCTCTTTTGATTGTGATAATTTGATACTCTTCATAATTTGTTATTCGATTATTTTGTTGTTTGTACTTCAATTATTTTTTGTGAAGTTTCCAAGCTACCCACTAGACCATTGCTAGCTTTGGAATAAGTTTTTATTTGAGAACCACATTCCTCTAATCTATGAGGAGGAGGCAAGAAAAGGGAAACAGCCAAAATATATAACTTTTTTGGTATAAAATTGTTAACAAAGGTAACTGATCGATGGCATTTTACATACGATTTGTTGGATATTATTTATGTATAAATGCATCGGTTTCTTTATAAAATATATTACTTTAACTCAGTGCCGGAGGTATAGTATAAGGAGGAGGGGTATCACGGGCTACGGCTCAACCCCGTCTTTGTAGTGATTTTTTTTTTGTTTGTTTTATATAAAGATACCCCTGAACAAATACCGGGATATCCCTATAAAAAAAAAATAGAATACTTTAATTTATTAAAATTTCAAATTTTTATAAGCTCAAACCTTTTACAAGTTACAACACCAAACTTGTATAATGATTAAGCCCAAATTAAGAATGATATAATTGAAAGATGCCCAATTGATAAACATAGCCCAAGCCCTAAAACAAATTTTTTTATTATTGTATAATTACACGGTAAAAAAAATGAGATACCACTAACTTAACGGGCTAACTCCGCCACTCCTTTAACTGTGGTTTTGTAGTGTATAGCTTTCAAGACGGTTATGTATTAAAATGATGTGTATATATAGTAAAAAGTCTCAAATTTTATTGAGCTATATTAAGTTATTATTGAGACTTGACTAAGAATATATGATTTTAGGAATAGATAAAATGTAGCGCTTTTAAGAAAAGATAAAAATTAGCAAATGGGCTTTGGTGGACTACATTTAAAAACTAATTGGGCTATGATGAAAGCCTAAGTAGGCTGAACATATCTTAGGATATAGTTAAATATTAAATGGGCTCTTTTCGATGGACTACTACAATAAAATGGTATTTGTTTAGAAGTAAAATATAAAAATAAAAAATAATTGTTGTTCAAAATAAAATAAAATGTATAAGTACATGTGTCAAGTCCCTGAATTTTGTGCAGCTTCTCTAATCTACACAGATGTGAGTTCTGTTTTATATAAAACTAGTTTTTGCCCCGCCCGCATTGCGGGGCAATAAGCCAAATATTTTTCTCGCATAACATGTATGTCTGTGTTTCGGTTACTTGTACATACTACTCATAACACGATCTAAAAAAAAGTACATGGAATCAACCAATTAAAACAAAAACACTACCATACTTTTACTAAAAAAAATAAAACGAAGGAAAGACTATAATTTTAAACTGGGAGCAAAGTTGTAATTTTTCAGGACAAATGAGCATGTACCAGGCATGCATGGACGAATAAAAATTAAACTTATGCCCGCCCGCGTTGCGAGGCGTTAAATTGAATATTTCTTAGTTTCATCACATGTATTCGTATATTTAGGTTACTTGTACATACTACTTATAACACGATCTAAAAAAATACCTCGAGACAACCAATTAAACTAAAACACTACCAAAGTTTTGGGAAAAAAAAATTAAAACGATGACAGATCTGTAATTTTGAGTTGGGGTAAAATACTAATTTGTCATGACCAATGAGCGAGTGTTAGACAATAGACAATAGCTTGACACAATAAAAGTTACATTGAGTCAACCAAGCAAAATAAAACACTACTATAGTTTTGTAAAAAAAAAAAGTAAAATGATGGCAAGTTCACAATTTTTAACTGGGGAAATCGTAATTTTTGAAATGAGAAAAAAAAATCATAATTTTGAACAGAGGGCGAAGTCGTAATTATATTTTGAATTGTGGGCGAAATCATAATTTTAAACTAAGGGCGAAATCATAATTTTGAGCTAGGGGGAAATCGTAATTTTTGAAATGAGAAAAAAATCATAATTTTGAACAGAGGGCAAAGTCGTAATTATATTTTGAATTGGGGGCGAAATCATAATTTTAAACTAAGGGCGAAATCATAATTTTGAGCTGAGGGCAAAATCGTAATTTTGAGCTAGGGGCAAAAGCATAATTTAATTTTAAGCTAGGGGTATAAACGTAATTTTAAACAGAAGGCGAAACCGTAATTTTAAACTGGGAATAAAAAAAATGGGTTTTTGAACAGAGGACAAAATCGTAACTTTGAGCTAGGGGTAAAATTATAATTTTATTTTGAACTGAGGGCGAAAATGTAATTTTGACGAAGGACGAAACCGTAATTTTTAACTGGGAATAAAATTAAATGAAAAATGAGTTTGAACTGAGGGCGAAAATGTAATTTTGACGAAGGACGAAACCGTTATTTTTAACTGGGAATAAGATTAAATGAAAAATGAGTTGGTCCGATAGGAAAGTACCAGGCAAGCTGGCACTATTCCCTCATCTTATAAATGTATATGTAGTAAATTCCTGTTAATAACTTTGTCCAGTTTTTTAAATCGTGATGGGGATTTTGAGATGGAAATTTCGAACAGAAAATGGCCACTACAGACAACAATCTATTGCAGCCTCAAATTCCTGTTTCAGTGGAAAAGATTAACATCAATGGAGCAGAATGATGAAGGTGTGGCATGAGTCCCAAGATCCTTGGAATATATATAAAGACCGTCTGTAGTGGGCGTGTTTTTTTTAAATAAAGCCCCCAAACACGCCCGAAAACGCCAATGCCCCACCCCTTGGGCGTGATTGAGCGTGATTTCGCAATAAAGCCCCGCAGCGTGTTTTGAATCACGCTAAATGTAACACCCTTAATAATTTAACAGAATTTAACTAAATATTTTATGAAACTTTATAAAAATCAGGGTTTACAAAAACATTTAGTTTAAAACCATACACACTTCTGGTGATACCAACCACATCCAAGATAGTGCATAACTAGTTTAAAGTAACCCTTGCTAGTAAACTAACCACTAGTTTGAGGGATTTAAAAACACGATCAACAAAAGAAATTACAACATGTTTAAAGTTTAGACAAAATTAAGTTTAGTGCGGAAGCTTCGAAATATGTGTTCGGTTCTTGACATGTACTTGATCGCCATCCGGGTGGACTTCATTCATACCTGAAGTCAAACACTAAAAACATTAGTTTGGACTTTAATAAGTTACATATAAACAATTCCCGACATCAAAATTTAACGAACAAAACGTAATTTTTCTGGGTTCCACCGTAACTTACGGTGTCACCGTAAGTTACGGTGAAGCTAGGATGTTTTTAGTTCTGCCGTAACACAGGAGGATCTCACCGTAACAGTTTGAGCTCCACCGTAAATTACGGTGGAACCGTAATTTACACGGTGGGCTCTGCACATTTACCCTTTAGTTATTTTTCAACTTTACAAGTTCATAACCTTTTACTCGCTTGTCCGTTTTAGCCGATTCTTTTTACTATGAGTCAGTAATAACATTACGGATTCAACCATGTAAATTTTATATCGCGGAAACCAAAATACCGACAATCGGTTCACAATTTCCTTGTCTCAATTATCCAACCCATTGGTGAAGATGCATAGCACCTCATCCCCATTCTTAAAACCTTTTTGACGTAATTACCAATTTCCCGGGCTCATATGTTTGGTGTATTTGTGCCATTCCATGGCTTTGTGATCCCTTAGGACTATTTACTTGTTTATTCGGAATTCAAGCATTCCGTTTCAAACGACACTTCCATAGAGCTTCTATTGTTTGACCCGATATCCCGGGTTCTTGGTCTTAAAATTTATATAACCAATTTAATAACGTGGTACAATCCACCACTTATCGTAATATGAGACTTTCAAGTCTCTATTCTCATGATTCATTTATAAAAGCATCTTTTGACCCGTTTGGCTAATTAATGAAAACTATCTCTTTGTTGACATGCTAAACTAGATTCCAAGTCCTTATTTTGACCCGTTTGATGGTCGAGTGTACTTCGTCACTTAAACGACACATCAAACGCATCCGTTACACTACAACATCAAATACATATCAAACCAAAGTATTCAAGCATAACTTAAGGGACTAAGTCACGTACCTTCAAAGCACACCTTTTCCGCGGGTATCACCTCCGGCGTGTCCACTTGACGTTCCGGATTCCTTGCCTAAAGAGTCCAATTCATAACAAGATTAGAACTCTTTTTCATAAGCTTTAACGCATTCATTCATTACATATGTAAATCTGCGTTTTTAGAAATCTTTAACATTTTAATCCTCATTTAGGCGTTTTATCAAACACCTTGCGGGTCAGATTTTTACATGATCTAAACCAAGTTCATAACTTGAATTTATCACTCAAATCAACTTCAATTAGACAATATACACATATTTTAACATCAACAATTTCAGAGATTATCTCACAATTTCAGTTTTCACTAGAACAAGAGTCTTAATCTTAGTGTTTATCAAGTTCTACTAACTTATTAATCACCCACTATAGTGATTTTGATTCCTACAACTAACATGCAAGATTTTAACAAGAAATCATCTAGGGTTTGTCCCTAGACTTCACATTACTTCCAATTTCATGTTTTACAACACATAATCAAGCTCAACCTTCGATTTCAATCTCATGCAAGAATATGAGTTGTATCAAAATAACCTAATTTGACATACCTTATGACCCCCTTGACGAGGTGATCACGATTCTATGTTTAGATTCCGATTTCAACTGAATTTTGGCCTTCAATTTGAGAGTTTAGTAGATTTTTAGGTTTTGGAAGTGTGGGTGTCGCCCCCTTCCTTCTGTTGATCGACCAGGCCTCATTTGAGGTGTTTGGTTTGTTTTATTTTACTAATATTTGTATTTTAAGTTTCTATTTTAACAACTTTAGTCCCTCCACTCTTATTTAGTTTATATTCTTGGCCCTTTTAACTCATTCAAGTGTTACTACAAGACTCTTAACTAACTAGGTTATTTATCCTAGTTAGTTTATTCTTGTTTATCATACACTTTATAATTCTAGTATAAAGTTTTGAAATTTCGGGATGTTACACTAAAATGGCAAATTGTTGGCCAATCACATGCGTCTCTCTTTTTCTTGGCTAATCCTTTTTTTTTGTTAGTTTTTTTATTTAATTTTTTACACCCCTTTTTAACATAATACCCACATCTCCACTATACACATTTTAGAAAAACGCCCAATAAAGCCCCTTGCTGACTGGACTGCCACATGGCGGAAAACGCCCACTACGCATGGTCTAAGTGGTTTGCCCTTAATCAACCAACTTTGAAAATCACGCTTGGAAAACATATTCGAGAGTCTAAATGCGCTTCCATAATCCCCTCATTAATATATTCGAGAGTCTAAAGGCTCGATAAAGCTCAACATACCTAACAAGTTTCATATATCAGGATCAAGCTCGGGCTCAATAAATAAACTATAAATTTGGATATTACAGGTGAGGTGCATTCATCTTTGAACATTAGAAAAAAGATAAATTAATTAAAGATAAATTAATTAAATGAAAGTTTTTTTTTTTTTTTGAAATGTGAACTTCATTAGAAACCGACCAACCCGAAAACCGGGAGGCACCAACAACAGACAGAGACTTACATATTTACAAATTTACACCAATTTTCCCACGATAAATTTTTATACTTAGATCTATTCCTGGCCCACAAAAACCCATAAGACTTCACATCGCTTAAAATCTTCTCAATTCGGAATCTCCTGTTTCTGAATCTAGCTTCATTTCTAGCCTTCCATATGCACCAACACGCAATGATAATAACGCCGTAAAAAAAGTTTTTTTCCGGATCCTTTAAGCCACAGAAGTCGTGAGCCTTCAAAAGGTCTTGGAACGAGAACACGTAGATCTGTCGTACCTTGCACCACCTGCTTATCGAATTCCAAATCACATTTGCAACATAACATTCTGTAAAAAGGTGTGAAACCGAGTCTTCTCCTTCGTTGCAAAACCCACAACCCGATTCAGAAATATTGACGTTTCTAATACGGAGAGCGTCCACCGTGGGGATTCTACCTAAGTCCGCCCGCCACGCAAAAACATTACACTTAGCTGGCAGCCACTTACACCACGAGAAGTTAGAGTGAGTCACCGGACAATTTCCCTTGACTAGAGCCTTTTTCACCCCTCCGACACTAAAGTCTTCTAATCCGTTCCCGATCCAGGCCCACTTATCCGCGCTATCAGAAACATGAAAATTATCCAGCAGAGCAGACAACTTAGACAAATCATCCAGCTCCGAAACCGATTCAAGTGGCCTTTTCCACTGCCAAAAAAACCTACTACAATCGCTGCCAATCATGATACGCTCGCTGATTTTAACCTTTCTGTTAGTCTCCAGATGAAATAAATTAGGGAACATGTCTTTAAGAGGGTCACAGGAGACCCACGGATCGAGCCAGAAAGCAATATTGTCTCCTTTGCCTGGGACACCTCTAAAAAAGCTTCTCAACGGAATACCATCAACCATCGTTCTGGCGACCCATTTGACTAATTTATTCCAAGGACCTCCCATATTTTTTTTAAACGGCAAGAAGTCCCAATTCCAAGGATTACAGTGTATAGCATTAACCACTTTGCACCAAAGGAAGTTCTGCTCCACCTCAAACCGCCAGCACCACTTGGACAGAAGAGCCAAATTAATGTCTCTAAGTTTGCACAGCCCTATCCCACCAAAGTCTTTAGGAACCGAGACCTTATCCCAAGCTACCCAATGTATTTTATGTCCCTCATGAGACCCCCCCAGAGAAAACGTTTTATCATACCTTCGAGGTCCTTAATAACTTTAACCGGAGCTTTATAGATCGAGAAATAATAGGTAGGGAGGCTTTCAAGAACAGACTTAATGAGCACAAGCCTACCACCGATTGAGAGGGATTCGGCCTTCCATTTCGATAACCTAGCTTTGAAAACGTCATACACCGGTTCCAGTTGTTAATGTTACTCATGTTGGCTCCCACCATAATTCCCAAATACCGGAACAGGAAATTATCCGCTTTGCACCCAACCAAAGACGCTTGATCCTCCACCTCTCTCCCTTCAACCCCAATAGCATACAAATTCGACTTCGAAAGATTAATTTTGAGACCTGAGCATAAGTAGAAAATACGAAGAATTTTAACAACATTCTTAACGTTTTCTGATGACCAATCTCCCAGAATTAAGGCGTCATCCGCATACAAAAGATGGGAATTACAGGGACCACCGTTCGGGATTTTGATACCTTGGAAGATGCCTTCTTCTAAAGCTTTATCCATCAAACACGACAAAGCTTCCATGACAAGTAAAAAAATGAACGGAGAAATCGGATCACATTGCCTCATCCCTTTTTCGCACTTGAATTCGAACGTAGGAGACCCGTTCACCAACACAGAGGACCTCGCGGAACTGTGGATTCCCCATAACCACTTGCACCACAAATCTGGGAACCCTATTTGAAGCATAATATCGATGACAAAGTGCCCGTTCACGTTGTCATACGCCTTTTCGAAATCAATTTTCAACAAGAACATTTTTTTCTTATTCCTTTTGCACCAAGCAATAATCTCGTTAACAATTAACGGCCCATCAAGGATGTACTTACCTTTGATAAAAGCCGACTGAGAGTTCGACACCACTTTACCAATGACTGTCTTCAACCTGTTTGCTAATATCTTTGAGACCACCTTACTAATCACTCCAACCAAGTTTATCGGTCTATAATTGTTTAAATCTACCGGGTCTTTTATCTTCGGCACTAACGTTATAAAAGACGAATTGCAGCCCACATTCAGCCTACCTTCCTTGTAGAAGAATTCCAACAACCTTTTAAAATCATTTACAAAAACACCCCAGAAATGCTTAAAAGAATTTCAGGCTAAAACCATCAGGACCGGGCGCACGGTCCCCACCACATTCAAAAACGCCCTCCCTGATTTCCTTACTTGAGAAGGGTTCCACTAGAAAATCCCGATCCGAATGAGCAAGAAAGTTAGCACCATTATACACAAGCTTCGGCCTATCCTTGTGTTTTTAAACAAATCTGTCTCTAAAAAAGAGAAGATCTCCTTCTTGACCTTAGACGGTTTAGACACCCATTCACCGTTGATAGACAACCTCAGAATAGAGTTAGAGGCTTTACGTTTATTAATAACCCCATGAAAGAATTTGAATTTTCGTCTCCGTCGATGGCCCACTTGATCCTCGATCTTTGCTTAAGGTCTTCACCTCTCTTAGAGCTCAAATCTTTTAGAATTTTGTTGCATTCCGCATACGTCCATTCCTCATCTTCCGAAAGATCCTTAGACTCCATTATTTCTTCTAATCTTTCCAAGTCAGCTCTAGCCGATCTTTCTTCCTCACCTTCCTTTTTAACCATCTCGTCTCTCCAGTTCTTTATCTTTGAGCGAATAAAAGCTAATTTTTTCGAAAGAAACAGATCCGGATCACCAGAAAATGAGAATGACTCAGCAGCCGACTTCACAACCTCCTCCAACCCATCCTTACCCAGCCAAGAATTAAAAAATCTAAAGGGTTTATGGCCGAAATTCTCCAAATTGGTTGAAAGAACAAGCGGCCTATGATCCGAATAAAGGTTGTGTAGCACCCTAACACTAGCCTCTGGCCACTTGTTAAAGAAATTCGGGCAGACCAGAAATCTATCAATTTTACTAAGTTTTCTGCCGTTGTCTCTGACACAAGAAAACTGATTACCAACTAAATTATATTCCAGCAGGCCGAGATTATGAATAAAATTATTAAAATTCCTAGCACACCCAGGTTTAAATGCACTATTTCTCCTTTCTTCGCTATATCTAACAGAGTTGAAATCCCCCGCTAAAAGCCCAAAGCCAGCAGCATTCACGAATTCAGCTTGTAAGTCGTTCCATAACTCCAATTTGGCACTGATGCTTTGCGGAGCATAAACATTGGCCACACTCAGATCCACATTATAACCTTTTAAACTGCCCTTAATAATGATAAAGTTCCTTTTTTGACCGATTCCTTCGCGTCATGTGTCACACCCCGACCACGAAGAACATACAAAACGTGGCGGAAACGTCGGGGAGTGTTGTAACAGAATTTATTGTTTCAAATCCATGGCAATTGAAGTTTCGTTTTATTAATCAAACATGAAAGTTTACATTGTTTTAAACAAGAACCAAAGATTACATAACATAAATTAACTAGTTCTTGTCTCGTTTTAAGTCACTAAGGCACAGGCCCGCCTAAGTATGTCTTGATAAGTCCTATGCATCATCTCCTGAAAACACATGTGAAAATAGGTACGTCAGCATAAAAATGCCTGTGAGATACATAGGTTTTGTGAAAACAGAATTCATGACTTATGTTTGAGAAAATGTTTAGTCATGAACCTTGTAATTTGCTTTGTCTTGTAAATCATTTGAAAAATGATAAGATCAGATGATATGTATAAATAAGAGAATAATGTATGGTTAAATGAATAACCATGTAAAATGAGTTTGTATAAGATAAGTTGTTTGTAAATCAATGTCTTGTGAAAAGTGTGTTATTTGTATAAAATATTATATGTCTCAAATTGAAATGATTCAAATAACGCTACGATATGTAATACCATACAAACACTTATATATAGGAAGTACCAGTGGCGTATCCACCATGCTTGTATCATATTACACACGCCTCGTTACTTATATCACTTACTCAAGCCAAACCATCAAGATGAAATGTTTAACAATTGTAGAAATGTTTATGTATAGTCAAATGTCTATTGTCAAATGTAAATCATGTCAACAGATACAACTGGTTCACACGGTTCAATGGTTACAAATGGTTCATATAATCAAAGGGTTAAGACGGTTCACATAGTCAAATGGTTACAATGGTTTAAAATGTAGTAAAATGTGCTCATATGCTGGATGAGCATATGCAACAGAAATGCAATGTAAAACAATGTACTAAGTATGCACACAATGGGCGTACATAGCATGAAATGTATTGTAAAGTGATGTACTAAGTATGCACACAATGGGCGTACATAGCATAAGTGTATTGTAAAGTGATGTACTAAGTATGCACACAATGGGTGTAACAACCCTCGACAAAACTATTATTTATTATATTATCTTATTCAATAGGAAAACCTAACTGAGACACCCAAGTAATTCTGCACAAACCCTGAAAGTTTCAGAACAATCGGAATCAGGATCAGGGCCCCTAAAACTCAGGGGGGGTAATTCCTAGTTAGTATTATCTAAACTGTTTTCGATAGAAATCGAATTTTCTCGAACCGTCGACTCACCCAAGCTACTGAGACGCGTGGCTACCTCATATCAAAAGTGACCTCTCGCGCCACGCGCCAGGACCAGGTTTCCCTGTCGTGACACGCGAGGGAGACTATTTTTCAGCTATAAATAGGAGAGGTTGGGACTTGAAATTCTGCGTTTGAACGACGAAGAAATTCGTCTGAGGCACGGAGTTATGCTCTGTTTACCATAATTAACACACACAAACCTTGAATCGCTGCCGCAATCAGGGTAATAACTCGATCGCTATTACGATTCATTTCCGGGATCAATATGTCCAAAGAATGCCTAAGTGCCGCCCACATTGGGTTATGCTTTGTCGTTGTCGATAATTCGATAATGAGTTGAAGCATTGTACTTTGTCGTTGTCGATAGTTCGATAATGAGTTGAAGTACTATACTTTGTCGTTTGTCGTTAATACGATAAATGAGTTGAAGTATTGCACTTTGTCATTCATTGTGAGAATTTGATCTCGTAAATTATCGTAACTGCTGTATTGATCATTAACCCAGAATTGTGTGCTTGTTATTAAACTTAGGATAAAAAGGCTAATCAATAGACTAGACTCTGCTTAAATTGAATCAGCAATACATCAAGGCTTATCTGTAGACTAAACTCTGCCCGTAGAAATCTGCACTGTGAGTTCATTTCTCTTTTCTCACCGTTTGTGAGTCCATACTCTTTTATCACAGTTTTATCACCTTTTTGTGAAACAATTATATTGCAAATTGCTTTCTAAAAATCCTAAATGGTTACCAGTTATACTTACAGTGATTAAGTTATTATATTTTATAAATAACTACTGGTATGGGAGGTATTATACATTATTTGATTCTCGTTACTATTACCCAGGAAGTTAGCATGACCACAATTATAACTAATATTATTCTTAAATTATTAGGTATAAATCTAAATGGTGCATGCCATAATAAAATAGTCAAGTATAATACTTTTAGTTAGGTTACTATACACTAATATTACAATTAGTGAATTAATATATTTTGGTAAGTTATAATAATTGACATGAAATGTCATTATTCTAGATTGCATGATTTGGTGCTAGAGATAATATATTTGACAAAGTAATAAGACATCATTATGTCCAAAGTCACTAGCTGAAAGAATGATCAGCAGTGATATGTCCAAAGACACTAGTTGAAAGAATGATCAACAGTGTTATAATTAGAATCACTAGTTGAAAGAATGATCAACAGTGATAATGACCAGAAGCACTAGTTGAAAGAATGATCAACAGTGCCATGAATAGAATCGCTAGTTGAAAGAATGATCAACAGCGATATGACCAAAGACCCTAGTTGAAAGAATGATCAACAGTGCCATGAATAGAATCGCTAGTTGAAAGAATGATCAACAGCGATATGACCAAAGACCCTAGTTGAAAGAATGATCAACAGTGATAATGTCCAGGAACACTAGTTGAAAGAATGATCAACAGTGTTATGAACAAGTGATATGGTCAGAGTCACTAGTTGAAAGAATGATCAACAGTGATATGACGCAGTCAAAGGAATTGCCTAATGATAGATAAATTAAATAACAGTAAAGTATAGTTATTTGATTAATTCACTATTGGATGAAAGTA